>NW_009221891.1:0-1001 GCF_000690835.1 Fulmarus glacialis
GAATAAAATCAGATCTTTCTGCCTGCCAGGAGGTGGAAAAGCTTTATGGGAAGCAGAGGATTAAGTACATCCGTGGCCAGGCCGGAGCGATGTGCCTCTAATAGCTCTTCCAGCTAGACTTGAGCTGCTGCCTTTGGAATTGCCTCCCCAAAGGCCCCCGCGCCCCTCTCGCCCACCCCTGCAAAGCAGGGATGGGGGGTAGCGAAGTCGCGGGAGCTGGGGCCCAAGAGAGGAGCAAGGCAGCCGAGAGCCCGCCAGCCCCCAGGAGCTTGCCCTTCAGCCAGGAAAAAGCCCGAGGGCGAGCCGGGGCTCTCCTGCACGGCAAGAGGGTCTCTCACGGCGCGCGCACGCACGTGCGCGCACACACTCAGCCACACATTCACTGTTACCAAAATCCTCTGCCGCATCCAGCTGCCTGTGGTGGCCGTGAAACTCCAGCAGCAGTCCCAAGGGCCTTCCAATTTCAAGAGAAAAATTACAGTCGATACAGGTTACCAGCTACTGCTCTATCCAACATAGATTTATAAAAACAATGGGGTCAGGGCTTCAGGAGAGAGCACATTTTATAGTTCATAAGACTAATGAGATAACTTTCCCTTGGTACTCCGGGGCCAATATTTCCTTACGCAGTCTATTTTAACTGCTAGAGAATCAATAGGTGCCAGCGTTTATGAATTAGCCATACGTTGAGCATATGCATCCCAAGGCATCCCGGACAAATCCAATAACTGTTTGGTGCTATTTCTGGCCACGTTTAAAGTGACAAACGCCTCCCCGGGGAAAAGGCACGGAGGGGGAAGCCCCAAAGAACAAAGCCTGGGATTTTCCGCCGCTGCTGTAACGGCACTTTTTTGCTGTGGCTGCTGTTCCAGGACGCCATTTGCCCAGCGCGGGGCTCGCCCGGGGACGAGGAGCCTCCCCGGGGTGGGCCACCAAACCCAGGCAGCAGGGAAACCTCTGCACACCACTGCGGCACAGCACGGCACACCGTGGCACGGCAC
>NW_009221892.1:0-6736 GCF_000690835.1 Fulmarus glacialis
ATATATCAATATTAATAAAAATTAACTTACGTTTCACCATACTTCTTGTGATATATAAATTGTAGATTTTCTTACTGATTCCTATGTATGTAGACATTTTTTCTGACATTTAAAAATCCTGTATTCTTTGTTGGTTTTGTACTATCATGTATTACTACTGAGATTTGTGTGTAATTATGAATAAGCAAGATGGTTTGGGATGGTTAGGTTTTTCTTAGTTTTTTTTCTTTAATAGACTTTACTGATTCATTTTTTACAATTTCTCCATATTCAGACTGTACAGTGCATCATTATATATGCATCTTTGGTGGAGAAATTTAAGTAGCATTTGAGTGATAGGACCAGGACTAGGCTTACCTGAGAAGAATTTTCAGGCTGAACTCTTGACCAGCTGTACAACTCCAAAAAAATTATTTCATCTCAGTCTACCCCATTTTTTCCATTTGCCCTTCATCTTTCTTGTCTTTTTGAAATATTTTGAGGGAAGGATGGTCTTTTTAGTACATGAGGATGCATTACAGTCTTGCATAGGGCCATACTTCATTATTATATTGCAAAATAAATAGTAACGCGATAAAATCAGAAGATAGCATATTTTTATTTATGTGCATATAAATATAAGGTTTTTAATGGGTGTTTTAATACAGGTTCAGTCTTCAGATTTAGATGAATTTTTACAGCAAGCAGTAAGTATAGCTGTATTTTTTTAGTGTTTAGGCAAGTATAGAAGTACATACAGGTTTTTTGAGAGTTTATGTAACCACTGTTCTATCACTTTCTTTTAGGAAACCAAGCTATTTCTCTCAGCACTAAAGCTGAATGCTTCCCTTACGCTCCTCTGCTGATTTTCATCAAACTTAGTCTGGTCTTCATGTTGCATGGTTTCAAAATCAGCTGGAAAAAAATGGCATCATTTCACACTTTCCGAGCAGTTGCATCTGAGCCATAACAGCTGTAAAGTGAAACTTCGAGGAGCATCCTAGGAAAACCCTGAAAGTGGATTTATGACCTTTGGCATCTCTTTTAAAAAAAGAACCTTCTGTTCCCTCAGATTCTCAAAAAGTCTAATGAGTGAGCTTAAAAGTATATGTAAATACAGCAAGAAATATAAATACTTCAGTGTGTTTAGGTGGGTATCTTAAATATGGCTACAGATGTCAGAAGGCGTGGGACAAGACATTGCCAGTTATTCTGCTTGCAGATTTATGCATACGTTAGGATTTTTTTGGCTGGTTCTAATTTTAAATCAGTTTCCTGCTGTTGAAGGACTTAAAAAATAAACATTTCTATTTATGCAAGGATCATCTATTGATAAACTGAAGCTTTTATTATATATTACATTATAGTCAATAAGCTAGTTTGGGGAGTTAAAGAATTTGCATGTTACAATATGTATGGTTTAAGTCCCCTCCATCCAATTATTGCATTTGTGGAAGAGGGCATTGTTTTGTTAAATATAGCAGGAGATTAGCTTTAAATTAGATATAGTTTAATGAAAGTCAGCCATATAGATAGGCATGTTGTGTTAATTGGTAGTCTCAGTGTTGGAATACAGCACTTGTTACAATATGTAATTTTTGAATGTTGGAATCAACCATCACATCAAAATGTCGAACTATAGCAGGTGTGCCATGAAAGTATTCATACAATGAGACTATTACTAATATTTTTTAGTAATGCATTATTGTTAAGGGTCAAGCTTCATGGTGACCCAATTGGTTCATTTAGCAGGCCTTTTCATTCATTTCACTCTGTCCTTCTCACTGTAGTATTGTGTAAATTTTTCCACACAAAATATAAAAATTTAATTCATAACTTTTTTTTAAAAAATACCTCTGAATTGAATCCTCAAAGTTGCGTACATCCCTAGTAAATTATCAACTCTCTGCCCTCATTGCTGTTCTTCAAGATTTTTTTAACTGCAGTTTGTTGCACCACATCCCATAATACCATTTGTTCTGCAGCCATTTTTATCCCTAAAACAGTTTTCACTTCTGTGAGTAATCCCAGTAACCTCTACTGATTCATTACATTCAACAGGCTCAAACTTGTCAGTGATGAACTCTAGCAATTATTCTTTAAAGTACCCGATGTGCCTTGACAAAAGCAAAGCAATCAGCAAAACAAATGCAAATTTGCAATAAATATTACTCATCTTTCCACACATGGTTTGTGTGGCAATGGAAATGTTGAGACAGTATTCATATTCCATAATGGAAAAATTTTGCTTTGAAGCACCCAGTAGAAGGTTGAACCTGCACAAGAATAGCTAAAGCCAGTATAGGCAGCCAGGGTAAGGTGCTTCAGCTAAAACCAGTGAGATTATTCATGTGTGCAGAAATCACAAATAACAGTTATCAAATTCAAACCAAAGTAAATGAAGAAATTACATAAGTGAGTTTTTTTTAAAGTAGTACATACCACCATTTGGTCACTGACAGAATAATATGCAGTTATACAGGGAGTACAATTATTCAGTTAAATACTTTAGAGTATACAGTCAAATAAGAGTAGTTTTGAATAATTTCTTTGGATACTTTCATACATTTAAGAAGTGAAAAAACATTACTTTTCACTACATGTGCATGAAGAGATGTGTGCTTCTTTGTATATACTTTGTAAATAGAAAAAATCCAATGTGCATTTCAGTATATGGCAAGATATTTTTAGAACATAGAAGATTTAACTTTTCACTAATAACAGTTCTTTAAAATGCTATGTTCAAAAGTTTTGCCAGCATCTGCCACAGTAAGTATGTTTTCCCATTGGAATTTACACTTTGTATACTTGTTTTTGTCCGGCAACTCTAGAGAAAAATACTCATCTCTTTAAATGAGTGACAGATAGCTTGAGAGCAAATTGGGAGGGAAAAATGAAGACAGTGCTTTTTAAATATATGTGTATATTGTGTATATACTTTTTTCCTTAATTTAACCAAATTGGTCTTTTTTATATTGCCTGTGGCAAGCAATGTTGTACATGCCAATAGAAAACATACGCTACCACCACATTTAGACTGCCCACATATCATGTCTAGGGACTTATAGTGCTCTTTTAAATACACCTTTAAGGAATGTAAATTAAAATCTTGTATAAATCGTTTTGTAATACTTTTTCTACTTGTGAATAAAATGTTACATGAACCAGTCTTGGTTTGTTGATCTCAAATTAATAATAGCATTCTCTACAAAGTTAGTGATCAATTCTTTTATTATTTTTAGAATTCCATAATGGTTTAATTGTATTAAAATTGTGGTATAACTTGGTACATCTTTGTCTTGAGATGCTTGCTGTTTAACAGTAGCACCATTCTTCAAGCTGGAAGACCTTGAAGAAGCAGTAAGTTAACACCAATCTTTAAAATCGTAGTGCTTAAAAATCTTTTCAAAATTTTGCTTCTCAAGAAAGGAATAAAAAAGCTGTCTGTATAATGTCTTTGAAAAGAAACCAAGTATTTCACACAGTAGACTGTTTCAGAGAAGATAGATAAATAAATAATGACAGTAGCTGTATTTTTGAAACAGAAAAGGATGCCCTAATCATGGCCCCTGATTACTACCCACAGAGCCTGCGCTTGCGCTGCACTGCAGCAGCCAAGAGTAGTTTCAAACCTTGGTTGAAGAAAGAGGGAATTAGAGAATACCAATAGAGAAGACCAACAGAGAAGACCAATTACCTGTGATCATTTAGACCATTTTTCAAATATTGTCCAGAAGGTTTATATGTTGAAAAGATTCAGGAAAATGTTACTCAAATGGAATGCTGTACAATTTAAATGATTAAGAAAGGGATGGCATGGTTTGACTGACTAGAGCAGAGGACTGCAAAGAAAGAGTAATTTGATAATTGCATATAATTACATGACTTCTTATGGTAAATACATAAGAAGCAGTGACTGGAAACTGAATCCAGATAAGGACGGTAGGTAACATAAAGCCAGGTTGTTTGCGGTGGAGAATTTGTAACACTATTGGTTTTTATGGGAAAGTTTGAAAGAAATTGAAAGCTGCTCTGTCCCTGTTGCTAGTTTATTCTAGCGAATTTCACATTAGCTCTTGTCTGTGTATTGCTGTTTTTCCTCCGGTCCTTTAAATACATAATTCAGAGCTTACCCGGGGAACACCTTCCCAGCATAGCAAGGTCTCCTTATATGACTCCTCTCCCCATGTGCTGCACTCCTGAGTAGTCTTCTACTTGTCTTCTGCTGAGGCTGTCAAAAATGGCAGCAGTCCACCTCCCCAACCCACCTAAACACCCTTCTAGTTCACTTAAACGCTTGCAAGTCTGCAAAGCAGCACATGGCATGTTTGGTAGTTCACTTTTTGTGTCAAGAAAGGTAGCAGGTCTCAGCACTGCTAAGATCGCAATAGTATGCCCCTGCCAAAAATAAAAATTAAAAAAATAAAGAAAAAAACAGAAATTGAAAAACAGGTATTTATTTTATCTGGAAACAAAATACAATTCAAAACAAGTTACGTATGTGATCATAAAACTTGCATAGACATTTGATCATATTGGATATAATATAAATGTCATTAGCAAGACTGCAATTTTCTATCCAACTATCTTTCTAAAAGAGGTCTACAGAAAAAAAAAGGCACCCCAAAATCTTTTCCCTGCTTGCATTGCTTTTCAGTACAACAGTGTTTCCTGTCTACAAGGTAGACCAAGCTCTTAATCCAACGCTCCTCATCCTACCATGAGTTTGAGATCGTTTGGCTTTTCCCTTTGTTGTGGGCTCTTTGAGGGCCTTCGGTTGCATTCCTCTGAAGTCCCTCCAAGCAACGACCTTCATGCATTAAATTAATCCTCTTGCTGACTTTAGTGATGGAGGTTTAGATCGCTACCTGCAGCACATTCCAGTGCAGACACTGATGCTTTGTTTTGCCTTTTAAAAAAAGGGTATTGAAGAGAGCTTGTAGTATTTTATCAGGCACGGAGCAAGCTGAGGTTGGGTACTGCAGAGCAAAGCCACACAATGCACACTTTGTGCTGGCAGGGTGCAATTTAATCCATATTTAGTTTTGGCATGAGTGTTGGTAAAACCCACTTGCTCTTCACATTGAACATGAGCCATTTTGATTATGTCCGATAAGGTAGGGCTTTCAATAAGATAAAAATAATAGTGGGTGGATTTGCTCGTGAGCCTGCTGGTTTCCACAACAGCAATGAATGACAGCAGTAGAGGAAATGTTTTCTAATAGCGTACTGACAAGAGAGGGTGGCTGCTTGAGGGCACACTAAGGCTTCCAGCAAGTGCCACAGCTTCAACAGCAGGGTCAGTTAAGACTGAGATTTTTTTTCCCCCATCATTTGATTTTCTAAATCCTTCCTTATCACAGTTGGATTTAATTTTTTTTTCATTGACCTGACAAAGGGAGATTTGGCTTGTTCCAAAGGTTATAAATGACATTTTTCTAAAGCATTGATGGAAAAGCACACAAAAAAGAAGGCAGCTTTTAGAAAGTGCTTTCTCTGAGCCTCAGTCTTTGTGGAGTTTTCCATATCTTCTGCCCAGGACCCAGTTTCAGTTTGTGGATGGACAATGCACATGCTATTCAGCATGCAAAAATTCTCCTAAGTATAGGAGATAACATACCAAAATCTGGTCTGTAATCAACAGTTTAAGGGAGAACACTGAATTTAAAGCTTGGAAAAAATTAAACCATTGGAATTCAATTTTTAACTAGCAGGACAGATGGGTTCAGGCAGAAGAAACTCTAAATCCTTTAGATGATAAAATCCCTATTTTATTTATGGGTTAAAAGAAGCAAGCCCTGTGGGTTCAGCCCTCTCTCTCATTAGTTCGAACAGGTTATGGGATCTGCAGGGAAGAGCCCAAGAACGCCATAAATTACATCTCCTGTGGCTTTCAACAACAAATAGCGTTGGAGTTTACTCAAGGTGTTGGCAAGTGCTGTAATAGGGATTCCTGAAAATATCTGTCTGCCAGATGATGTTTCCTCATACACAGCATGTCGCTGAGGAGGTCTTGTTGCATTTACAGCCAGATCCTTTCTTTTGCTAGAGAAGTCGTCTTTTTACTGCCTTTCTGCAGTAGGTGGACTGGGGGTGGTGGGCGAAGCAGCATCGCCTGCAGAAGCCGGAGGAGAGCAGGGTGCAGCGCTGATACATCCAGCGCACACTACAGCCTGTTACAGCTGATTTCCCTCTGCAAGTCTCCCAGCTGTGCAGAGATTAGCTGTAAACGTGCTTGGAAGCCTAAAAATCCCCAAAGATGCAATATTGCACCTTCTGCAGATGTATCAGTGTTGTAACTGCGGTAGCTGAAAGCTAAAAGTAAAAAGAAATTAATATCATCTGTTAGTTGAGTGGGGGGAACCAAAAATAACTAAAAGTTTTGGGCTCAAGGCCTTCTTGGATCTGCTTTCTGATGTTTGCTTGCACACTTTGCATCTAGTTAAAGGTCTACAGCTGCTGCAGCTCTGAGGATGCTCCTGCAATTCTTACCTCATCCTAGGGAGTGGAAGTTTCCTTTCAGTTTGGCCTTCTTGTACTTCATGCTGCAAGAGGTTTAAATTCCTGACAATCTCTGTTCTTTTCCCAATTACCTCAATTTTTTTGACAAAAAAAAAAGACTCTCTTCATTCAAATTTTGCTCAAGTTGCATTACTTACAAGCTGCCCATAATAAGACTCCGATTTCATTTGCTCATGGAAAAGAAATGCAGTTACCCTAATGCCACCCAGAAGACAGCCGAGGAATCGGGTGCTGA
>NW_009221892.1:6767-8330 GCF_000690835.1 Fulmarus glacialis
GTCCCCTAGCCCAGGAAGCAGGACAGAAAAAATCAAAACACCTCTTTGACCAGAGCAACCCCAACCCACACCAGCAACACATTCTTTAAAAATCTGTTATTGAATCACAGCTTATGGGTAGTTCAAACAAAAGAAAAAAAAAAAAAAAAGAAGACAGAGACAGGAGAAAAAAAACTGCATAAAGAATTATACTGGAGAGTCATTCAGCAAAATTCCCTTTTGTGTATTAAAAGCTTAGCTAAATAACCTTGGGCTGCACAGGAAGACAAGGAGGAAGGAAAACTCTTCTGATCTTTACAATCGCCCTGCCCCTCGAGCATACCAGGCATTTTATCTTCTTAGTCTCCATAAAAATTTGATTTTGGGAAGTAGACATGCAGCACTTACCCCTCGTTCTTGACGCAGAAGGGTTTGCCCTCCCCATCCCCTGCCCAGTGTCAGAAATAGTAACGCACGGCTGGCACTGAAGGCTCTTTCCAATCAGGAAAGGAATGTCTCTATCTCCCACCCCCTCTTCTCCTGTTTTATGGCTCTTCCCTACCGTTCTGCCTTACTTATCACTGCTGCAATTTTCAGGTATTTTTTTTCCTTCTTTCTTCCAGGCCCATGTTTCCCATTCTCCCGCCTCCACTAGCTGGTCTGCTCCCCCATTGCCACATGGAAGCAGAATTGTAGATTTAATTTCATGAGCCCGGAAGATGTAACACAACGTACACAAAGCCTTAGGGCTTTGCTCTCTACTTACATACAAGCAACAGAAATAAAAGAAAGGGAAACAAAGGTACCCAACCATAGTGTGCAAATGCTGCAATGGCGACACTGGGTACAGCTTACTTCCAGAAAGGCAGTGAGCTCAAATTCAAAGCCAGCCTACCCAGGAATTTATTTGGTTGGATTCCTATCTGTGGGCAACTGCTTCTAAAGATAATAGTTGAGTGCTTAAAACAGTGACTTTGAAGCACATGCCCTGATCAGGATTTTTCCGCAAGAAAACTAGAGACAAAGAACTGGTCACAGCAGCAAGTGAGACAGAACTATCCATGACAGTATGTAAAAATTGCTGACAATGGGACTTACCCTAAAGTGCTGCAAAAAATTTGTCTATTGAAAAGATTACAGGCAGGACAGTTGGGAATTATGATGGTTTAAACTGACTGGAAACAAAAACCTGCCTTCTTTTTTTGTCTGGAACAGTCATTTTCTCTTCCCTGAGATAATCTTACCACAAAATATTATAGCAAAATAAACAACCACCCATATCAGATCTACTTTACACACTCCTCACCTGGTGTTCGACTTAATTTCCTGAATGGGTGAATCCAAGCAGGTTGGGCCGACCTGTGAGTGGAGACAGACGAGGGCATTCCCTGCTGTGTGCTGAGTAGGCTGGTGGAAAACAGCATCGACATGGCAAAGCAGTTACTGCAGAAAGGACGACACAATTAGACTTGGTCTCCTGCTTAGAACAGCTAATTATAAATTAGCCCCAATCACACATAAGTTGTTTATATTTGGTTCAACAGAAAACTAGAGTCAGGGAAGATCATGGAGCGGTTCGTTTTG
>NW_009221893.1:0-276 GCF_000690835.1 Fulmarus glacialis
TAACTGGGCTCTGCTCGCCCCCCGTGGGTCCTGCTTGACCCAGAGCTGATGCTCATCCCCTGAAACCAGTCCAGAGCCCTCAAAACCAGCCCAGCTGCCCCCAAGTCAGCTCAGACTACTTGAAGACAGCTCAGACCCCTGCAAAACCAGCACAGCCCCCCCAAAATGAGCTCGGACCACTTTGAAGACAGCTCAGACCTCTCCACCCTCCTAAAACCAGCACAACCCCCCCTGCAGGCAGCTCAGCCCCTCGGGACCCTTGCAGAGGCCTTCGGG
>NW_009221893.1:611-909 GCF_000690835.1 Fulmarus glacialis
GGGGGTCCTGGTGTGGGTGCCACAGTGAGGGGGTCACCCTGACTGGGTGACAAGGGGGGGCCAGGGAGTGCAGGGGGGGCTGGCAGCAGCCAGGTGTACTTGGCACTGACCTGCTAGCTGGGACGTGCCACCGCGGGGACAGCTGGGGGCACCGAGCCCCCTCTTCGGGGGGCAGGGTGACGCAAGGAGAGCACACGGCACTGGGGACAGGCACTTGGCCCTGGCCCTGCAGACCCTCGCTCTGCGTGAGGCTCGGGGCCATCCTGGCTCCATGGCCATCCCTTCCCCAGCGCTGACG
>NW_009221894.1:0-1364 GCF_000690835.1 Fulmarus glacialis
CCTGCTCTTCGTTTCCCAGCGCCCTGCGCCGAGGTTTTCTCACAGCCATGTCCAAGAGGTTACCAAAAAGCTGACCAGCCTAACCAAACTCCAGGCAGTTTCCCATCAGACTCTTCTGAGGCCAAGCATAATTTAAAAAAAACCCAAAACCTAAACCCCAAAAAACTACAGCACTTGTCTCACTTCCACCAAGCTCCAGCCTGGTGGGTAAATCTGGGAGCAGGATGCTGGGGGGTCTGTTCCCATCCCTGCTCGGGAAGACCTGGAGACGCTCCCAGACCTGGCTAACCTCGTCCCGGGTGCAGCACTGTACTTTGGAGCCAGTGCTGATGGGCAGCCCTGCGGTTGCAGGGGTGCCTGAAAATGAATGCTATATAGATGCCAAGCAAGCCCCCCCCAGTGATTGCTAACCATGATAACGATGCCTTGTTAAATGAGACACCTTTTTTCTGTGGTGGCTGGGAGGGAAAACTGGGTTGAAATCTGGTCCTGGATATGCCACCAACCTGCTATTTTACTGATGCCAAACCCCAGGGCCTCTTTTCCCCCTTATCCTCCCTCTCTGCAGGCAGGGAGCTCTTGGGGTTTTCTCTCCCAGCGTGTGTGCTGCTACAGGGAGGCGGATTTGGGTTTGGGCCTGAGCTGCAATGTAATGCCATAATCAGGGGCTGCTGCATTTTTGGGCAGGGACCTTGTCCAACTTGCATTTTTCCTGCTGTCACGTGCTCCATTCATCTCTGGCACTGGATAAACAATACCATAATACCAGGCAGGACGAAGCAGGGAGGCTGCTTCCTCAGGCAAGCCCCAGCATTTGCCTTCTGATTTCAGGCTACACATTCTCCTGGTCAGCCCTCGAACCATGGCCCCGGGCTAGAAATGCTCAGGGAGGCTGTGGGGTTTGGTTTTGCAAGGCATTGCCCACGTCTAGGGAGAGACCTGTGCTGCCAAAGAAGCCTCCCATAATAAAAGAAAAAAAAAAGTGGTTAGACCGTACAAACACAGGAACTGAATCCCACACTCCCCACTTCCCGCTATTGCTGCAGAGCCCAGCCTTCCAGTCTCAATTTGCTTTTATTTTCGGGCACCCTTTGTCTCCAACCTGATGGCACAGCAACAGCGGCTCGAGAGGCAGCTGAAAAGCCCGATCGGCAAAACCCTGAATGAAGAAAGAGCCCCTTTCTGCAGGAGCCAAAAGGGGAGGAAAGGCACTTTTCCCCCGACCAGCTGCTCTCCCACTCCCGCAGCCTCGGCACTGGCTGGGGACACGTGCCGCGGCCAGATGTTGGGGTCCCGGCTGGCGCCACGGGGCAAGCGACAATACGGGCTCTGTGTGCTGCCGGCCCCCGAGCGATGCGGCGGGG
>NW_009221895.1:0-11947 GCF_000690835.1 Fulmarus glacialis
TGATCTTCAAAGGTCCCTTCCAACCTAAATCCTTCTATGATAAGTGCTTTGGGGCAAATGCTGGGTTATGTATTTGTAGAGTACAAATACGCAGCTATGCATCTGCGGAGTACTAAGCGCACCTTGGACCTGGTCCATGGCCCAGTCTGGGTAACTTTGCTTCTAGAATTCTTGCAATCTGCAGGTCGGTGGGAAAGGGAGGGAAGAGCAGTAGTTGTTGTTTCCTGGGATTTTTTTTTGCTTTATCATTTACTATAATATTTTGACTTTGAATGATCATGTATGCTATAAAACAAACCAAATATTTTAATTTAAATCTGATAAATCCCTTAATTTTAGATGTGTTGCAGTAATGAATTTCACAAGTTAGCGATTATGTTAAAAATTCCCATATATTAGAGACAAACCTTAGGTTATTGCAATGAAAGGAGCTAAATACATTTTTTCTTATTCCCAGAGTAAGTCCAAGGAATTCATTTTCATATTACGTAAGAGTTTAACAATACCTCCTCTTGTACTTTTTAAGTAGTAGAACAGGAGGAAATACAATGTGGCTGTATTGCACTCACTCTGTTAACCTTCCCCTTTGCATTTCCTGACTTTTATTTTTAGATATTCAACTTCAATGGTACATGAACAGGAGGTTTCTTGCATTGCATTCAATAACATTTTAAGTACTTCGAAAAATAAATGTTACAGACATTTTAGCTAATCTCCTGCCCTACCTCTCAGCAGGTTATTGTTCCTGAATGTATATTATTTACCTTTTTATATTATTTACCTTTTATTTCTCAAGGTTGATCTGTGCCAAAAAAAATCCAAAATAAAGCACAAGTCTTGCTACAAAGAAAATTTGAAGGCAAAAATGACTTTAGAATATTAAAAGATAAACCAATGCTTAAGTATACAGTAAGTCAAAAATCACCATCTCCTGATAGGAAAAGTCTTATAGTAGTTAGAATAGTGGTAGTCTTACGGGTTTTACAAAGTCCAGCTTGTAAAGGCTGAGGAAAGAAGTGTGATTGTAATAAAAACTAAACCGCAGTACAAACACGTCACTCATGACTGAAATAGCCCAAGTCTGGTCTATACCCTTATCTTGATCTTGGATTTGCTTAAACTGTTCTATTACTGAACGCGAAGAGTTTTTATCCCAAGCTGAGCAAGAACTCTAAAATCAACCTGACTGAAAGCTCGTTGCTGTTTCCTGATTAATATGCCAGAAGGTCTGTGTGACATTTCTATGGAATGTCTCCGTGCTCTTGGGACTGATGATTCAGTGCAAAGCTGCTTGGAATTTCTACAAAACTTCAGTCCTCCTCACTTCTCAAATGGCTTCCTTTTACCAGCCTGTCAAGCTAAACCGAAAATAATTGCTTTGTGTGCAATAACAAGGGGAAGGATGGAAATTTCACAGCACAATGTATTAGGCAGCTCACTAGATAGAGGAAGCTGCATTTTCAAGAGCAGCGTGAAATCTATCTCCCATGTTTAATTCTTTCTTTTTTTCTGCAGTTAGGGAAAAAAAAAATAATGCCAAATTTTAAGGTGCATAGTGAGTAACACTCGAGCTAAAGAAGTATGCAATTAAGATCTCTGTAAGGTCAATTTGATGATATTTGTTCCTTGCCTGTCTTAGTTTTATGAAAGAGATCAAGGAAAAAGCTGTGTTTAGAACAGGGCTTGTAACTGGCAAAACAGACAAGTGAAAGAACTGGAAGTCTCAAAACAAGTAAAAAACCACAGACTAACTTTGGTTTTCACAACACTGCAGAGTTTAGAGACTAGCCTCACCACAAATTAAATGGTATTCAATGGAAAAGACCCATTTCAAGAAAATGAATGCCTCATCATACCTCTCAAAATCCAGCAACTGTCCCACAGGCCTACAGATGGGAAGGTTCCAATCTGTGTCCTGTAAGTGATTCTGTTACAAGTCATCCTTCGATTCACAGTAAAACAGAACAGGGACGAAGACAAAGGAAATCCTGGGATCCACTGGTAAGTAACAGTCAAGGACCTTACAAACATTCTTCCCACATGAGCTATTTCTTTGTAAACATATTTTATACATATAAACATATTTACGAAAGTAACTGGAGTGGGGGAGTCAAAGCCCTCTGCATTCAATACAGGCAAATAAGAACAAATTAACAGAATTTACTGCATGAGAGAGGCCAGTAGTACACTCACAGACACCAAGGAAGACATGGTACTGACTTTTAGCTTTAGTCACATACTAAACACCCACTACATGAAAGAAAATTACTTCTGGGAATGCTGGGATTAAGTGCATTGTATGCATATTATATATGACATGAAATGATATACTTTAAGCTCCCTCACAGGCAACTTTAGAAGGAAAGGAACAGAGCAATTTTATTACGAACTTTTACCACATTTAATTATATATCCAGATTTTTCATTTTCCAAGATAACAATTATGTTGAGAAAGACTTACAAAGATAACAGAAGTGTTGTTCTGTTGATAAAAGAAAAGGAACTGAGTAGAATACTTTAAAAGCCGATACACTTCAGTCATTAGTGAATCATGTATTAAATCCACAAATAATGCAAGTTAAGATGCATTGTAAAAGCTGTTGAACATAGATATGCAAACCAAAGAAATCTACAATATCTAACACCTAAATTCCTTTGATTTCAGGGCTACAAGATGACATTATTCAAGGGTTAAAGGAAAATCATGGCAATAAATATATTTAAAAAAAAAAAAAAGAAAAGAAAAAAGCAACTTGAAAGGACTGTCTTCCAAGAAGAAATGTGTTTAATCACCTGGAAAGAACTCTAGAAACCAAGACGTACTGAGCAGTAAGAAATTATTGGATCAATATTTGATATATATTATGGTGATTTTCATTTGCATAACCTCACATGCAGGGAGAAGCTCATTCTACTTTTAAGGAGTCTACGTTCATTACCGAACACTTCTGCACAAAAAAGGATTCAGACAAAATGCACAAAATTCAAATCAGAGTCTATTTTATAAGATGACATTTAAAGGTTTAGGTATGTAAAGTTTAGTCAAATACCATCTTCTATGTCCACAAATCCATCCAAGATGCATGGTTGAGATGCATGCACTATAGGAATGACAGTGTCAAATTAGGATTAAATGAGTAACTTAAACTAAACAATGTATTCCACTACTTCTTTCTTCTTCTATTTTGAATAGTTCTGAACAGGCAGGATTCTCCAGACTCCATAGTTCTAATTGTTTGTGTTTAACATCTTCCTTTGAGTCGCTTCTTCAGGGGGGGTGTTTTCTTCTACCACAGATGTGTATATCTATGTACAGCGACTTCATTCAACCGATGTATGTTCCTCTTGGTCACTGGCTTTGTTGTACCTACGTACTGATTGATAAGGTCTTCCTTCCCTGCTTCTGGCTTTTGCTTTCTTGTTGCATGGAAATTTACCACAAATCCTGGCACATGAGTTAGCTCACTTTCTGAAGAGAGTCCAAATTACTTTGGTGGGACTGTTTCTCCTATTTCACTGCTAGAACATATAATTAATGAATTCTGTAAAAATCAATTAAGGTTATGACTGCTTTTTCTGCAAGCTGAGTATGGCAGCATTTGCAGCGTCTTTTACTATGATGATGGCAGAAGCTCCACAGCAACAGCATGTTTGCATTCCTACCGGCACCACGTTGCTCCTGTACTGTCTACCAGGAAAAGTGTTTTGATATGTATAATCACAGTTATTTAGTTTGTGTGCTGAAGAATTTATTCTGATTAAGAGAATCAAGTTTTAACTAAAAAGCTGTGTTTATTTGTCCATAGTTAGCACAGGTTTCACTGTTCCAGCTTTCTTGGAGTTTAGAGTGACAATATTTCTTTGGTGCTAAGGAATTGGAAGTTTTGGCTTCCTTCACCTGTAATTCACTAATATACAAACATGTGCAAAAGCTGTTTGGAGGGTTTAAATGGACATTCCCTGAAATAATTCTTCATTTCTCTCATAGAATCTCTGATCCTTTTCTTTACATGTACACATTTCAAAAGGGTCTTCGCCCACTTAACACTGTCCAAGAAAAGCTTTTCATAAAGTACACAAAAGCAAACCAAAACAGATTAGATAAAAAGCAGCCAAATGGCTGGGCACAATTATATGAAATATAACAATTAATACACATTTTTAAGGCTAAAACCAGTGCACCATGGAAATACCATTGTACCCCGATGCTACCACTTATAGCCAGTAGACTAAGAGGCTCTAAAATGAAACTTAGTGTTTCACTGATCCTCGCCTGTGTCATGGTCCATTAGAAAGAACATGAAGCCTGGTTTCACATGTCAAATCAAATGCAGAAGCACAAATACATCATACTCAAGACACTTCATTGCTGTGTATCCTTGTTTTAATTTTGATCCCTGTCTTATGTAGCCAAATGACATTTATGATTTAGAAACAATTCTAATGGTTTCTATATGCTAGGAAGAACACAAATCATTCCCGCTCCAACTGGTAGGAAAAAAGCACACCAGCTCAGGACAGATAATTGTACTCTCATTCCATGGGAAGTCAGGCTGATGAGAATTGCACAGATCTACTGAATGTGCAGAATGGTTCCAAAGCCTCATGGTTATCCACATTATTAAATAACGACAGCTCTAGTGAGTCAACATCACAAACCAGGACGAATGCTCCTGACCAGATAATAATCTCTGGGATCCAAAAGGATTATCTCCATCGCTGTGCTAGCAGACAAAGCTGCTTGCCAATCATCTCTAGCCTATTACTTACAATTCACAAATCCAGTGGTACTTTACACTTGAGCCTGTTAGCCCAGGAGAAGAGATTGAAATTCAAGAGTTGCCAGTGTTCTAACAAACAGGCAAACTTGAAGTCCAAACTGTGCAACTCATTAACTGCTCCTGTAATCATTCTGCATAGGTCAAGTGCTGTTGTACCATATTTGAGTGTACAACGAATACATGAATATACACTTGTCCTTTGGGAAGAGTGGGGATATGAAATGTCACAGACATATACAGAGAGCAAAATAACCACGTAATATTTTTTGCATATGCCCAGAAATACAGACAAACACCTATTTACTACATAAACATTTCAGCTTCTGACTGCTGGGGTTGGGAATGTCAAGTCTGAGCTGGCTGAAGCAGAAGCAGCAGCAAATCTGCCTCCTTCATGAGGACATCCACGGAGGCGGAAGGCTGGCAGGTTTGACATTCACAGCATTGGCAGGAAAAACTGACAGCAAGGGGGGGGAAAAGAGAAAGGCTCCACCTACACAAGAGTCCCAAAGGAAAACTACACTTGGGGAAAAAAAAGAAAAAGGGAAAAAAAAAGCTAGGCTGAATTTCAAAGTCAAAAAGGATTTTGACTCAATCAAAAACAGAGACTGAGTCCATTACTGCTGTTATTAAGTTCCAGCTGGAGACCACAAGTCCATCAGCTTGAGACCTCAGTACAATCCAGAACACCAAGTAGAAAGATGCCAGTAGAACCCTGCTGGCTGAATTCCCTCTTATCCCAGTCACTACAACTGCTAGCCCTGACTACCCGCTTTACTCACTAGCAGGGCCTGTGGAGGACCAACCGTTGATGATAACCACAGAAAATTCTTCTCACAGCCCATTTTTTTCTCCTAATTTCACACACCCTCTGTGTCTGTCTGCACCAAAGGCTTTTCAGTAAGTAAGCCGATACCTGTCCTGCAAGACTGCAATTATTTCCTCACCAATCTAATATTTCATGCCTAGGTATAGTAGCTATGTAGTGTTGACTAAACATTCATGCTTCTGCACATACACCCAGAAACAGATACTCACCATTCTCAAACTTTGCACGTATAAATTCTTTCCTTCCCAGAAGTTATTTGCAGTTGAAATTCAGGCAGGTTTCCTAGATGTGTAACAGTGATAGTATTTGATTCTACAGTGATCTGTACCTGTAGGAGTGAAAAGGCCACTTAACATACACACTTGTGATATGAATCCAAGTCCTCAGTTAACAGCTGGGAAGTGGACACAACCTAATTGAGAGGCAACACCTAAGTGAGAAAAGAAAGCCAGGACAAACCAGATTCTGAAAACTTGCCTTGATTTTTACATGGCAGAAATAGCAGGACTCTGTATTAATTTTCAAGTCTTTATTCAACAACGGAGAGGGGGAAAGTCAGAGACTAAACACATAAGAGAGACATAGAGATAAATTAAAACAGTTTAGGAGCACAGTTTGAGAAGATAACAGAACAGCAGCCTTTTAAAGAAAAATATTCACAGGCATCAACAATAAGAAATTGGGGCAGGGGGTGGGAGGAAACTATGTAAACTCAATAGCAAAGAACAAAAAGCCATACCTGCAACTCATAAACCTATAAGCCTGTTCTAATGACACATGGAGATTTCAATTCAAATTATCTGACATTTATATGTGAAAATAAACTAGAAGTAAAAAGTGAGTAACTAACTTCCAGAACCTTTCTCCCCCACCCACATCAGTAACTAAGCCTCTATCAAAGCAACTTTTGTCTAGAGGTGCCACCATATATTTGTGTTCAGTTATGTTTGGAGCACCACTTACAAGAGAGACCCACATAAAACAGTAGCAATATGTAATATTCAAAATTTAGTCCTTGGATGATGCTTTTTTTGTCTTGTCAGCTACTACAATTTTCAGCAAGTTGATACAGCCTGAATAGACACAATACAATAAGCTTTTCCAAATATTCTTTAACCCCAACAGAAGGGCTGTATTTACAGGTTCATGACCCTCATGCCTTGGAGGGGAACTTGGCCAGGAAAGCTGCTTCTAGCAGAAATGCCAAAATAACCGAGAAGGGAAATAAGGATTAGCTGCCACCCTGTGGAATGAAAGCACATCTGCATCGATAAAACCTTTTGTATCATGCTCTGGGGAGAAATGGAAGAAAAACAGCAGGTCCTTTGAAATAGGAGAAAATAAATGAGAGCAAAAGAGCAAGATACTGAAGAGATAATATATGATTTTCTTTAATGGTCTTCCCAAAAGAGAATGTAAAAAGATACCTAGAAAGAGTCTGGGTAACAAAGCAAGCACAACACGAGATTGGGATGCCTTCGGGTTTTTACATTTAAGTCATTATACTGCAGCAAGTGACCAAACTTTTAATGACTCTACAAAAAAAATGAGTGAAATAATTCAAACAGTTCCCTCTCCCCCCCAAAAAAACAGTAACTCAGTCATTTAACACCACCGTGCTTCAGAGCATGGGTAAAAACGTGACAGTGCCAGGAAGAGGCCTTTCCAATGTGTGTGTTAATTCCAGACTGCCCACTGGTCATCAAATCGACTGAGCAGTATTAGAGACAGGGGACTGGACTAGCTGAACCAATTCAGTTTGGGCTGGCCTTTTCTCTGTTTTCCCTTTTCTGAGGCAATAGCCTTCGAGCACCTCAGTGGCTCCACTGATCAGTTACTGTATTCCTGTGGCAAATACAGAATGGTCACCACAACTGGCTTTTAGAAAAACTGGCTTTTAAATGCCCTTTAGATTCTATTTAATTCAAGATATTCGTTGCCCCAAATGAGCAAGTGATAGCAGCAATGCTGTAATTTCCATTCAGTTGCTAGATTACCCAATAAGGCCTAGGAAAAAGAGAAAGCTTGGAAAATTCTGTGATTTGGCTTTGGCTAAACTTATATCCAGCACATTTCCTTATAAAACTGACATCGAACGTTGCTAGTATAGAGCCTTGACATTAGCTCTATGCTGGCAGATAGCCGTTCACCAAATACAACACTTAGTCATGAGAGCCCATGCCTACCTCCCTCAACAATATATTAGTTTCTTATAAATATAACACTTTAAATCACAACTAAGTGTTTCCTATAATGCAATACATGCTCTTGTGGTCTCAACTACATCAGGGCAATCCACAACTTGTAGTTGAAATTTAGCACCTGCCTGAAAGCACTATGTTGTTTATTTAACTCTGATCATATGATGGAAAAATAGAACAGAAACATATCGAAATTTTTTTTTTTTTTTCTTTTTTTTTTTTTTAACAAAGTCTGACTATAAGGAATCCCCAGCCCTCTTCTAAATTCTGTTTCTCTTTCCTACAGTAACCTCCTGGTATGTCCTGGACCTTTCTTCAGTCTGTAAGTCTCCATCTATGATGTTGCAGATAAAAGACCTCCTCTTTCTCAACATCAGAAAGAATCTCAGACTGTCTCATTATGTTCCTATTAGGATTTCCATATATTTTGCGATGCAAGGTCATATCCTCTATACACCTCTTGCTGCACAACCTTCTGGCATATCAGCCACTCCTCCCAGTTTTGCGTTATCAGCAAACTTGCTGAGGGTACACTCTGCCCCATCATCCATATCATTAATGAAGATGCTAAAGAGGACTAGACCCAGTGTTGAGCCCTGGGGTGTGCTGCTAGCTGCGGGCCTCCAATTAGACTTCCTGGGACTGATCACCACCCTCCGGGCCTGGCCGTTCAGCCAGTTTTTTTACCCACCTCACTGTCTGCTCATCCAGCCTGTACTTCATCAGCTTTTCTATAAAAATCTTATGCGAGACAATGTCAAAATCCCTTGTACCCCTGTGATCTTGTATGGTTAAGAAATAAAAAAGTCAGTGTTTTTTCCTGAAATGCTTGCACCGTTAATTAGGTTGTTGATTAAAAAAAAAAAAAAAAGGGGGAAGAAAAAAAAGAACCCGTCTGTTCTTCAGAATGCTAACTCTCTGTTGCCATGGTCACAAATTACCATAGTAACCATTAGATACATCCGTATTTTTAGATTAAAATTGCTTCTATTTTCACAGATCCAATTGAAAGAAACTACTCATTCTTACCAGAAAATATTACAAAATTCAGAGTATAAATTAGGGCAACACTACTGAAGTACACAAACACACAGAATTGTGTGGTTAATTGCAAAAGGGGTGGGGAATAAATCACAAGCATTGGCATTTACAGAGCTGCTTCCTGCAGCTAGAAAATGGTTTGAATGGACGACAAAAAGATTTGAGGACAGTTATTCTCTCACACTATTGTCTCAGCAAGCCTCACTGGAAAGTGGCTCAATTAGAAAGCCCAGCAAGCTTAAATAGCCTTTTTAGCCAGGGGTTAACTGCAGTATTGCTTCCTATTTCTCCATTAGAGCCCCAGCTTGTTCCCTCTCCCCGGCTTTTTCTAAGCAGGACCTCCACTCTCATACATCGGAAATATTGACGTTCAACCTGTCATAATTCAACTGTTACCAGCCAAGTCTCTGCCCTCTCATTTTCAGTGACTGTATGTTATTCTTATACCCTCTGGTGGACAAACAGCAACTCACAACCCTCCCTGTGCTTTACTGCCTTTAGATCAGCACTGTGCTAACAGGAACTTTGTCATGAAAATGTTGAATCAAAACCAAGCGTCGCTACGTAGTCTCTAATTTCTGCACTTCAAGGAAGGTCCTGCAGTCATCTTTACCTGGCTAGATCTGTCTCAGTTTCTCCGTTTTCTTATTGGGCTTTCATTCAGCCAACACTGTCTCACACACAGCTCTGCATGCCTGAATTTAGACATGAATTCATGGTCACATGTCAAAATAAAAATTTCATTTATCTCTATGTGACATTCACAACATTTGAGAAATAATCTAACAGAGGAGTCAAAAGTGAGGAGTCCATCAACTCGGTGCTTTCCCAAAAAGGCAGCGGCATGAATACAAACGGTTTGTATACACCACTAGGTTTGACAATCAGGATAATTTACCTCCTAATTTTATAAAGTCACCAAAAATTTTCAACTTGCTTTCTTTTTGGTAAGTTACTAAGCATTACTTACAATAAAAACTTAGTTCCCTTGTATGTAAAAATTTTATGTGCTTGCCATCCAGACTGACTCTCCTCCCTGACCTGCTGCAAAAAACATGATTGAATTGCCCATCTTTGATAACTCAGTACAGCAATGCATTTCTACTGCTGCCACAAATCTTTTAGATAGTCTGAGACAGTTATATATTACAGAAGACTTGAACTCTTGCTCCTTTAGAGTTCACTCACTTTTGCAGCCTTTCCACAAACGTTACTTCTAACATCATTTGGCTAAATGCAGACAGAACGCTCTTGTCCAAAGGGTCTGCACTAAGCATATTTCAGCCAGAACCCACTGCAAGAAAAGGGAAATACATCAAACCATGCTATTGGCAATAGATGCTCAGATTCCACCTGGGAATCCAGCTTTGTTGTACAATTCACTGTATGCTTCTAGGTCATAGGGTTAAATAATGGAAAAAGGCTAAATTTCAGCTCTAAAAGACAGTATTTTTCGTGTCTCCACAGACAGCAAAATGGAAGCAGTCCCTTGCTTAATACGAGAAAACGTAAGAAACATAACTGGGTCATGAAAGGATAGGAGCTGAGAAACAGAGCAAGGAAGTAACAGTTTGCTTGCAAGGGGTTTACGGAAAGGTTTTAGGCAAAGAAGCAGCAAAGACCTAAATTTACCTGCAAAATTGCAGAAAAAAACCGCCAATTTGCCACTGTTTCTTTTCACTTCATATTATTTTGATTCCAGTTTTCATCAGAAATAGAGCACTGGCAATTCTGACATCGAATTTTGGGATTCTACAGATAGCTGTGTATATGAGCGTAGCAAAGTCCAGCATTTGGTTCATCCAAAAATGTGGGCTTTGGGGGCGGGGGTGGGAGCGTGTAATTTCCCAGATGAAGGTATCCTTTGGAGCTCCCTGCTGGTGCTTCCCCAGCATAACACATCTACTACAAAGCGATGCGAGATACTTGATATTCATCTGGTCCTCCCTGCACATCAGCTGCCTGCTGAGGTAAAATTCAAACTTTATTGTTCTGAAGTGATGAAAGGTTCAAGAATCTCAATGCATGTAGCTCAAGCCCAGCTTAGAAAGGCAAGACACAGAGAGAGAGGTGCTGTAAGAGAAAAATCAGGCTCTAATCTGCAGAGCGCAGAATTTAAGTATTGCTTGAGGATCAGAAAGTCGGCAGTATTTCCTGGACAACGCTGTACTGTGCATAGCCCATTTTCCACTCTAATTCTATCTCACAAGACAGGTTCTTAGCTGCTATGCAGGTTTATTGTCTTCATTTACTGTTCAAACCAATTGTTCTCACAAGTTACTCTGCACACCTCTTAAGATCTCTTCTGAAGCCTCTAGGCTTCTTAACAATACCGATAAATAACATAAGACTGAGTTATGTTTACAGAGTCTTGTAACAGTGCCAAATTCCAGATGAAAGGTGACAAGGAATCCTTTCTCCTCAGTAACACTAAAGCACATCCCTGTACAGCATATGCATTTCTGCACATACCAGCTCTTAAACATTAAATTCAGTAGGCTCCAGACCATAAATAGCACGCAGGAACTCCTGGGCAACTGGCTCTAGGTGACCCTGCTTGAGCAGGGAGGTTGAACCAGATGACTTCCAGAGGGCTCTTCCAACTCCAACGACTCTATGAGCTCATATAGTTTCAGAATACTTTGCTGGTTTTCCACATATCTGACTTTACAGGGCAACTCAGAAAGCAGCACCACAAGATGCTTCAGCCAGGTGGCACATTACAAATTCCTAGCGAGTAAAGCAAGAAAAGCTATAGTACTGACCAATTACATAGAGAGATGTGATTCAGCATCTCCCCAGCAAGTAGCAGAGTAATGGGACAACACAGTGTCCCCATCAGAAAGAAGGATAAGAATTATTTTTTTCCCTGCATTTCTCTCTTAGGCAATAAGCCACACTTTCCAGCATTATACGCAAGTTTGGAAGACAAATAGGAAAACTCAGCTCAATTCAACAGCTGCTCTCAAGCATACAGTGACACTTTACAGTTAACATGCAAGCCTCCTTGATACAATGCTATGTGCAGATCAGAGAACTAGCAGAGTGTTCCACAGTTATCCCACCTTCCTCCTAAGGCACTATACTTCCTGCTG
>NW_009221895.1:11978-12827 GCF_000690835.1 Fulmarus glacialis
ATAAATAACAATTTCTGGAACGTCAGGGTTCTCTAGAAATCTTGCTTTTCAAAGCAGAAATGACTTGGCCATATATTGTGAAGGAGTCATATTTCCAAGAGGGATGTATAAAAAAGAAAGCCCAGCACTGCAAAAGGACAATGAATGGAACTCAGTTCACTAAAATGGGGGAAGGTGTAGCTTCCCCAGAACAAACTTTGCAATTTTAAGAACACCAACATCCCTCTCTCTAATACACCTACTACCTACCAAGGAAGTTAACCAGTCTTAAAGAAATCAGTCCCCCCAGACTTGGAAACGTAAGGCTGGAGAATCAGAAACTCGATAAAGAACAGTAAGAAATTAAGATGTTTAGTTGAAGTGTAGGGTTTAAAACCTGACAGTGGTCTCCCCTATGTTTTCCTATTTCTTACCCACGATGGAGGATGCTGCCAAGCAAGAAAACATTTTTCCCTTCTATGCAGCAAATCATTAAGTTTCTCAGAAGGGAAACCACATTTCACTATTTTCTTTTCCAACAGCAGAACACTGACTCATAGTATTATAAAGCATGGAGGTACAACATTTCTTTCCAAAAGGCAGTCATGGCTTCACTTCGTATCTCATAGTACAGGTATTTTAGGTTAATTTTTAGGCACACAAAGTTTGATAAACACGTACCACACCCCCCAACTTCAGGTATCATCTTCTCTTACTGCGTTTCTCTCTGTGCCCAGGCATATTAGGAAGGGGGTATAAACACTTACTGAACACAATGGGTTGTACTGCTAGGTGAAGATTTAACCATTTGCTTAATTGCACAATGAAGCCCACAGATGATACTGAAGAGAAACCACATTGCAGCGTTTC
>NW_009221895.1:12858-16115 GCF_000690835.1 Fulmarus glacialis
AGCTGATAAAAGCATTTTATCAAAACAGCACATTCAGCGTTCTGATTAACAAGAGAATTTCTATGCAAGACCATGCCATCCAATGCAGAACTATATCTAGAAACTCACTAAGAGGTCACGTGGGTGGTGGCAGATCTGCAGAGGCTTTGATCAAGCAGAGCACAATCTAGCAGTCACATTTGTACTGGAAGAAGAAAATAGTGTCCATGCTAAGACATTGTTCTTGCTCTGGGTAAGTTCTGCTGCTTGACATCATCAGCTTCGTATCACACACTAGATAATAGTCCCTGACTCTACTCCAGACTCTCTTTTACAACCAGATGTCATTTAATTCCCCTGTACAACAAAAGTCAGAGTAAGACTGACCCGTACTTACCCACAGGCTAATGAGATCAAACATCAATGCTAAGTAAAAGATACTTAGCACAGGACCTAGCTCAGGAAGACAAAGCTAAATCCAAATGCCAAGATTGAGTCTTCAGAAATTCTTCGTGTGCTTCAAAGCAGGAAGAGTTACTACAAATGAACTGATTCTAGAAAACATTCTGGAAAGTCACTGTATGAAAACCGAGTAATCCGAGACTATCACAACACATGCACAAGGAAAGGGCATGAAGATCAGCATAAGGGGAGACTAAACAATCCTTGGCTTCTAAATCAAGTCCCTCACAATGATTTACATAAATAATTTGCTATGGAAATTTTTAGCTAAGAAAAAAAAATTTTTCAAGAAATGTGGTCATAGAGATAACTTGGTGTATAGAGAATAATGGTTCTATCTTGTTCAGTACAGTAAAATCTAGGATAGCAATTCCTCACAACTGAATATTCCACATAATCAGGTAAGATTTTTATCGCTCATATAGAGAGAGGAATTTCCTTTGGAAACAGAAAGAATTCCTGCTTCAGGACATGCTTTTGCATGTACTAGTGAGACACATATACAATGTTTACTAACAAACTAAAAAGAACAAAATACTCGGGGTTCTTTGTGAAACTCAAAACCCAAAGCCACATCAAGGATTTTCTACTGGCTTCTGGATAAGACCTTGTGGATAATTTAGGACAAGTATTTCTGACAAGATGCAAGTTTCTGACATGGCCTGTCAAGACTTCAATTTTTAGAAGCTACAAATAAAAGTAAAACCAACTTAATTGGTTTCCTAAAATAACTAGTCAATTCATAACAACTTGCCACCACCACAATGGGAAACAAGAAAAAATTCAGTCCTAATCGTCAACTTTATAAACTTCTGAAGAGCTATTCTTTAAGCCTGAAATACTTGTGGAACGTTACTTGCAGAAGTGCTTCTGTACATTGTCAACAGCAAAATACTGGGCTCTGTGAAGAATCCACTGTAATTTCAGCAATGTGACAGCAAAAGACGTGGGCAAACACAAATGCCTGCATCTAGAGCTAAGAATGGTCTTCAGTATGGGAAGGAGGAGCCAGGTTCCTTTGATAACTAGTTTCAGTAAAGATTAAGACCATCAAATGTTCATTCAGACAACCATGTCTATAATGGTGCTCCCCCATTACAGATCTCAACAACAGGAACCCTGCTCATCTCATGAATTCCTACTGACTCTGTTGGCATGTGTACGGGGGATCTCCCCTTAACAATGTTCAACAGATTAGAATCCAGTATGGCTTGGCATGATGCAAATTTTCTCTGCAGCACTGCAATTTCACTCCCATGATACATATTCTACATTCAATGTAGTTCTGTCCCAAGTGTTACACATTGCTCAAGTCTCAGGACATTGATAAACATGGCACATGGTCAGACAGAAAATTTGTGCAAGGGCTGCAGAAGGATAAAGCAAGAGGACTGATTAATCACAGTATTGTGCCCTACTCCTTGCTTTTTATCCCCCGTAAGTGGAATCCTGGATTAGCGAAATTCATACATCAGCTATTTATCAGTTTTCATGCCCTGAGGATTGGATCTCCTAAAGCTGAGAGATAAGGGCTTCTGAAATTCTCAAGTATGCCTGCAGACTATATTGAACCAGATTTTCCCCAGTCATCTGCTAGAATGAAAGAATTTGTCTGTAGTAACAAGCATCAGGATGACATGGAGTTCAACTACTAAATGGCAAAGCAAGTCTCCCTGCCAACTTTTCCCACTGCATGGGACTCGCCTCACTGTGATGCTCTCACAGGATTCAAAGTGAACAAGAGAATGTGAAATAAAATTCAAGCAGCTTCAAAAAGAGCCAAAATCTTACAGATGCCCAACTTTCCTTCTCAATAGTTAACTCTTACAGATACCTGTATCTATTCCATCACATGTACATATAACAGCACTCAGAACTTTCTTCATTACTCAGTTTTTCAATTATCTCCCTTCACCTTCCAGAAAAAAATAAAATAAAAAACAAGCTCTTCATCTTCAGTACTAGTAATGGGGATCTAGCGTATTCCTCCCATGAGCTAGTCCTTTATGTTCAAAAGCACTCAGCATACATCATTTCAGTCACCTTCTCAAAGGGGATGGACATGACAGGTATGGTCCATTCTTAAGGAGGATGAATCATGGTGGGCACTTCTTAACAACACACAGCTGCAGAAGAATACCCAGAGCAAGATAAGACATTTTAGGGAGCCACCCACCCCTGTGGAACTCCAGTGTCTACTATTTTTCCAGCTTCTGTGCAATGGATGTCTCTAACCCTAGCCAGTTCTTCCAGCAAAGATTCTCCCCAACTAGGGTTATACAGTGGGAATTCCAAAGCAACAGGCTATGTACAGACATATCAGCATTCCCTCCAACAGAGAGACGAAAAGGAGAAAATTCCTGAGGATGTGTATCCTCCACTCCATTTTCTGAATCCCAACCTCCCCCTTGCCTTGGAATGAGCTCTACAAAGCAGTATCTGTTATGTACATGAATCTCAGCTCCCTTCCTTTGGGGAGCTTCCCCTCAAAAGTGATAGGCAAATCCCGGGACAGAGACAGGTGCTGGGGAGGGGGAGATCTCCTTAGGATGACTCGCCAGAAGCAAGAGAGCCTGCAGCTTTCTTCTTAGGGCGGGCTTTCACACTTCTTACTGGAAGCTGAGGAGAAAGAAAGAGAGACATCTTAGGTTAGTTTACTTGAACATCTAAATGTCTAACAGAAAGACACAATGCAGAGCATAAATAGGACAAAACAACTATAACACAATGACCCTATTCATGTCATCTGTTGTTTCAAAAAAAGCTATTTAACACGAGAAGCTATATAAGCTCAAGAAGTGGGTCCATGTGAACCT
>NW_009221896.1:0-5626 GCF_000690835.1 Fulmarus glacialis
GCTGCGGTTGGTAATGAGGCTTTTGTTTGCTGCGAACCAACCTGGTGAGAATGCCATCGTTACAAATTTTAATATGAAATTTCCTCCCTTTCTGTCATGGGACAGCGTATTTCACAAGCGTGCAGCATGATTTCTAGAGTTTAAAGTTTCGCATGTGAATCGCTTTATTGGATCATATTAATGGCTTTAAATACTTAACACCCATCTCAAGTTAATGCTACAAGCTTGTTTTTTTACAGACTGTATAGACGATAACTACATATTCTGGTTGAAATAATCTCTCATAAGCCTGTTGGTAAGGCAGCAAAGTCACAAGGCCTACTGCATTACTGTTAACGCCGCTCCTCATGGAGGATGCCCCGCCAGAAGCTGTGTTTACAGGTATTGATCGGGCAGGCTCATACCCCGGCACAGACGGGACTTTACCAGGGACAAATTCTGACTTGTTCCAGTTAACCAAAACAGCAAACTGCTCCGTTGCCAACTGTGGCAATCAGTGAGTCTGACAAGTTTGTAGAACCTGAATATAATAATTTGATTCGGTAATTTATATAAAAAATAAATGGATTTGTGTTCTGCACTAGTTTTAATGTTCAAGAAGGGCCATGAAATTCCGCTCGCACAAGCCTAGGGCTCATCCTACAAGTGACTTGTAGAATTAGGCTGTAATAGTTATAACACCCTATTTCTTCCCAACTAACTAGTAAACTGATTTCATAAAAAAAGTGAAAACTACAGTCTGTTTTCTTACATTGCATTTCTGTGGTCAGCTTGCATAATAATATAAAGAAGATGGCAGCTGCTACTACTACTTTTGTATTAATATCTGAAATGTTAATTGATTTCACAGTTTATACATGGCATAAAGGTCCCTGTGCATGATGTCTTTCAGACAGATTTACTTGTTTTCCTTCCAGCCAGGTGTCCTTGACATCTCCATGGCAGAAAAAGTCTGTCACCCTAAGTATTTGACTTTCAAAAAATGAAGAGAATTTTAAGTATCGTTTACAAGTGGTGCCAGGCTGACAGCTCTTCTCCAGTGGCTTTTTAGTTCAAACACACAAAATAACAGGCAATTGCAATGCAAGTGTCCCTACAGTGTCATTTCTGCTTTGTGAGGCTTTGGTAGGTTTTTCAGCATGTTGACATTACACCTTAGATCTGAGATTTAGTCCTTAAGTCACCTCAAGAGTGTTGTGACTCTGCAGGTAAGCTCTTTTGGCTGGCTGCTGGGGAGGCAACGGGTGGTTTTAGGTTACTCCAGCATTTCCAGAGGTGGGAACTGGAGTCCCTTGCTTTACCCTGTCTCAGCAGCTGGGGCTGTACAGGGACATAACTTACGTAGTCAATTAGGAGAGTTTTGGTTCCCCACAGCTGCTGAATCTTCATCCTTGAAGTTTCCATCTGAAAGTACTTCCTTACCATGTTGCAAACAGCTAGAAGCACCATACCATGGCCCCTCTCTGTGGGTGGGGATGGAGAGGACCCTGAGGATGGCTCGGAAGAGGACGGTGGGCTGGAAGAGCCCGTGCCATCAGCAGCAAGGCGCTCTGGCTGCAAGCAGTTGCTGGCAGCACACGGAG
Organism: Fulmarus glacialis; assembly: GCF_000690835.1. Classification (NCBI taxonomy): domain Eukaryota; kingdom Metazoa; phylum Chordata; class Aves; order Procellariiformes; family Procellariidae; genus Fulmarus; species Fulmarus glacialis. Next base: position 1,584 of record NW_009221896.1, read on the forward strand.
TTGACAACCCAGATTAGACAAGGACTTGTTCTTCTGTATCAGATGACGAGTGACCAAAATAGAGGTCCTGTTCACTCCCTCACAGACACTATGCCATATAATCCTTAGAACCGATGGCGGAAAAAAATACTGGTTTTTAAGATGATTCTTCCTCCATTGCCTCTGCAGTGGCCAGGAGCAAAGCCTCTGACACTGCTGTCCTCATGGTGGAGAGCCTCAGTCAAGACAAATAAAATCACCAGTGTATTCCTTCCACTTCAACTCCACAACAGCACTAAGACGGGATCGCCTGGTCACCTGCGCTGACAGAGCAGTGAACTTGGCTATCGGGTCGCATACCATGTATTTAATTCTCCAGGAACTGTGAATCTTTAACCCCACCTTTTCTTTTTCCTGAAGAAAGACCTCCAGTACAGTCCGCTATTACTTCTCAGCAGTCAGCAAGGAGTGCTGCCAATTTGAAACGTTTTCCCTCTGATGCTGCAGTGAATGCTGAACTTGTGTGCAATAACAACTTCTTAATTATTTAACTTCTTAAGGATTTTAAGACTCTTGAAATCCAGAACTCCAAAACGTGGTGTATTCATCCCACACTTTCTGTATAGGAATCAGTTTTAACTGTATCAAATAAAAATAGCTAAAACCATAGCTTTTACACACTAAAAATGTGCTGGGGCCAAAGGTGATTTTGCAGGTGGATTGACACAATGAAAAATAAGGTCAATTTACATTTGATTTTTTTATGTCAGAATAAATGATGCCTTTTTTGTCCTCCCCCAATTTTGTTTGTTGTTTTTACTCAATAACAAAACATTTCCTTCCTGGCTAGTGAAACATCCTTAGCTTAAGCAAGAAGGGTGAAATACAGATTCCATATTTCCAATCTTAAATTTCTTTTTTAGACTAATAGCTCTACAACTTTTGGCAAAAACTTAATACTATCTGTTATTTCAGTTGGGTTTTTTAGGTTTTCACCTTAAAATTTCCTGTATCATATTATCCACAAAAGCAGAGCAGAAGCCCGCATTTCTTGTTTTAGAATACCTACGTTTTTCTTTTTATCACTGTTTAGAATGCAATGGTACTTTTCTTTAACCGCTATATTTAAACGTTCAGTATTAAAAAAAACAGTTTACAACTAAACTTCCCCTTTTCAGATGTTCCTGTTACTATTTTCTAGATATTTTCCTGGCAAAAAGAACCAATTTCCTTTCCTGGTTATTAAAATAAGTCTCCTATTATATTTTGGACTAAAAGTTCTAGGATTGCTTTTAGAAAGATGAGATTTATTAAAAGAAAGGGATCTCATATGAGATAAGATGAAGGACTTTGGCAGGGAGAAATCTATAACCAGACTCAAAAACCATTTTAACTACTATTGACGTCAAGTAAAAATTAAAATCTAGGACGATTTTGAATGGAAAATATCCCCCATTCTAGTAAACAGACAAATATATGACAGACACACACAAACTTGCATCCACATCTGTAGACTCTAAATTTCTTTTGTTAAGATAGCTTCTGGCCCAATAGCACATTAAAACCTAAATTTGTCATGCGACACGTTTATCAAAGTGCTGTAGCGTTCTGGCACCTGGCCATCGGGTGGACTCCAGAGCTCCGATTCATAGCCGAGACTCGACCCACAGGCAGACGGGGGAGTTAAAATTCACCAAAGTCTCACCCTAGATGCCTGGATCTAATCTGCAGTTTGCCAAACTCCACACAACCCACCAGCTAGCCTTTGGGAGTTGCATTAAGCCCTGTCTCATGCCTGAGCCGTGGCACGGCTCAGAAGTGGCACTGGTCTGCACCTGGGCCGAAGGGGCCGGTCTGGCTGGCTCTCATGCAGCAGAAGCGACAGCAGCGTCAGAAGAGACCTCCCCATTGCTCAGTGGCTAGGTTATTCCCGGGATTTTGGGGAGTCAGGTTTTCTCCTTTGCAACCTCCAAACCTTCATTTCCTACCTCCTGCAATGTACTCAGCTGGAAGGATACTCTGGTAGATGGTGCTTGGCTTCTGTGCTTGTAATCTGGTGTCAAATAGAGCAAGGAGAGAAAGAAAACAGACGCTGCCACCAGCAGCGTGAGCAAGGCGTGGGTCTGGGCCCCTCCTGCTGGGTGCTTGAGATCTGTGGTGAAACCACCGTTAATCTAGGCTGGACATCACGAGCGAGTGACCCCCTGTGCTGCAAGGAAAGGTTTGCTGCTCCATGGAGGATGGAGCCTGACCGGTCATCCAAAAGTAAATAAATAAACTGAGGACTGATGATTTGTTTTTTGGTTTCATTTTTTAAAACCAAATAATTAAAATGTGTGCCAATTCTACTGGACTTTTGAAGCATAGTTTGGTAATCCTTGACCAGAATATTCTGCAGAAGCAATGCAGTTTGCATTTTCCACTGGGATTTGCTCAGAAAAAGAGCATGGAATTGTTGTCAGTAATAGCAAAAAGACAGTGATAGAAAATGTGTGCAGATTGTGTACAGATGTATTCTAACTACAGAAGTGTAAGCTATGGTCTGATGAGAGAGGTCTTATTATTTAATAAATATGGTTTACAAGTTGGTTTTTAAATTTAGTGGGTAGTGAAATGACTTTTACTTCTCTCATTAGAGGTTAATGAAGAACATACTTACGTAAATGTATGAATAGCTGCTTAGTTTAGGAAGCAAGAGGACTTTTAATCTGCAAATTGTCCAACTCCGTCATAATTTTGTGGCAATGCCTATGTTGCAACATAAAAATTAGAGCCATTTTTCCATTGGAGAAGATAAATCACTGGATCCATTGTTGGTCTCTTCAAGGGTCTGTTTACACTATGAAAACTACCATGACTGTTCAGGATTTTCTCCTAGTTATTGAAAAGCCATCAAAAGCTGGTTTTTAGGACCAGCACGCATTGGTCACTGCAGGCTCGGAGCGGAGGGTCTCAGAGGCGAGCAGAAGAGGTGCACGGAGTGGGGAAAGTCCCTCCCGCCGCTCCTATCTGCGGGGGACGTTTCCCTCCCTTGGTGGTTACCTCTTTCGAGGTCCCTGTTGCTGCCTTTACAGGTTGGGCGTACACTCAGCAGCTAGCAACCAGCTTTGTATCGCCATTGCTTCTGATACAGGCACTTACCGACCAAAATAATCCACCTAGCTCAGAACAACGAGACTTCTGCACACAGTTTAAATGCAAGTGCAGACCACAACAAACTACTTGCACGGGGCAAGTATAACCCATATATATATATATACACACATATATATACACACATACACACACCCCCATGTCTAGCATATACGTATTTAAAGATGATGCTGAATTAGACTTATGATCAGAAAGTGAGAAATCTATTGAAACCCATTCTTAACTACAGATTTTTTCTTCAATGTTGAGCTGTCTTTTGTCTTGGCCCTCTCTCCCTGTTACAACTGGCTTTGAAGACTGTCTGTCTTTCAGAGAAACGAGAGGAAGAGGTGGAAAAGAAGAGCGCACAAGAAGTAGATACAACCTAAGATAAATGGACGTAGTCTCAGGGCAGGGAAGAATGTAAGAATATAACGTTAGGGCAGTCTCCATGGGGCAGACAGCGTTCAGATCGTAACTGCTGCATAATCCATGCTTGTGCCTCCAGCAAACACTGCCCATAGCTATGGAACAACATCACAACAGGCAATTTCCCCCAAATTTAAAGAATGTATCGGACAAAGACAACACAGAAGTTGATAACTCTTGTTATCCATCTGCAGAAGAGACTCTCTAACTACAAAGCGAACATTTGCAATGCCCAAATAGCATGAAGAGTGAGAAATCCTAGTAAGTCTCAGGATGGTAAATGCTGGAAAAGCCAGAATATGGTAACGTCTTGAACAACAAGACACTCAGATTCTTAATCATCTGAGTTCAGATGTAATACAAAGACGGAAGGATTTGACAGGGCTTAATAATCCTTTCTGGCTGTTCAAGCCAGAGCAAACGAACTATTATCCAGAGAAATAATGGTTAGTTAGCAAGGATAGCGGGCTTAAAATGGTTCTGTAAGTAGGGGAGTTACAGTC
>NW_009221897.1:0-500 GCF_000690835.1 Fulmarus glacialis
TAGGCGACACCCGGCCATAGGTGTTACCCAGCCATAGGTGTCACGGGCGCAGCGGCCCCGTCCGCACCATGAATCAGCTGACGTTTGCAACCTGCCCTGGAAGATGAGAATGTTGCACGGCTGCTCGTTGTGATTAATTATCATTTCATAACGCAGGAGATTTCAGGCATGAAAGAGCCTCTTCACAGACACGTTGTGCACACTTTATCTATCATATGAGACTCCAGATGTTTCCATTTTATTCTTATTAAATCACCGCCTGGAGAGCCCGGGTAACGTGAGGCCTCCTGCCCCGGTGCCGGGCAGTGCCGCGGGGGACGGCAAAGCACCAGAGACCCCTTTTCCTTGAGGGAAGGAGACGTGTGCCTGGGGGTCTCAGGCCAGACTCCCCCCGTTGCCCCCGCGGCCCCTTGGGAGAGCGGGGGCAGGTGGAATGACCCGTCCGGACCAAGGGAGAACGTGCAGGAGCGAAGCCCGTGTCTGGAGATGCCGGGTGGCCG
>NW_009221897.1:568-1085 GCF_000690835.1 Fulmarus glacialis
AGCGGTGTGATCCCCTTGCCCTCCCTCTCCCTTCCCTCTGGCTGGGGTTTCCCCCCAGTCCCGTGTCTCTCCAAGGGCCGAAGTCCCGCCGAAGGACAAGGGGACATTTGCAAATGCTCTGCAGCACCCAGCAGCGAGGGGCTGAGCCACCCCAGGGTGCTGTGCCCGTGGCGTGGGTGCGCTGGGCAAATGAGCAGCATCCCTGAAAACACCCCAGTCGAGGGGAGGAGCAGGGGTGAATAAAGCCCAGGTGGGAGAAGAGAGGGCTGGGAAGGGAGGGAGTTAGAGATGGAGGCACAGGGGTCATACCAGGTAAGGAAAACAAATAAACAGCTGATTCAGGGGTTTGTTCTCCTCTTTTATTTAGCAGAAACTGTATTTTTACAGCTGCAATCCCTTAAAATGGGATTCTTTTTCCCTTAAACAAATCCTTGTAAAATAATGCTTCATAAAAATAAGCGTTCCTCTTCTCGACCCTGAAGACAGAAAAACAATACCACCGGCAAGGCCCTCTCCA
>NW_009221898.1:0-767 GCF_000690835.1 Fulmarus glacialis
GGCAGGGCTGGCCGCAGGACTTGACATCCTCTCAAGTTTTCGAAGCCAGCAAACAGCCATTTCCCGCTACCTTCGCCCATTCCCCGATAGCTTTCAAGGCGTCCACGTTTATTTTAAAAACTATTCTGAGAGCTGTAGTAAATTGCGTTTGCTTGTAGCTGCAAAGGAGAAAGTTAAGCGTTTGTCTGTGCTGTTGTATAGGCAGCCAGTTGTTTTAATTAAAGGATGGGGATCCGTGATATATACACCAGATAAAAGCAAATGCACAGAATAAACTAATTAAAACATTGTGTTTGGAACACATTTTATTTCTTTTTTTGATCTTAGTTGTGTTTTAAAGAAATGTCAGCGCACTATAAAGCAACCTTATTTCCCTTATAGTGTGCGGCGCTTTTCAAAGGCTAGTGTGATATATTTTAGAAAAGAAATCCCGCTGTGAAAGCTTGCGTGTCTTCTCTTTACCAAACTAAGCTCTTGTCAATCATGCCAAGGCATATCCAATCACCAAGTCCCTTTTTGGAAAGCGGCTCATCCCGCTGTGCTTTTATATATCACACCGCAGCATGTTTAGATGCATTTTTACTATCACTTCAGGAGCGGTGACTGATGAGAGCGCAGTTACAGTACCGGCTTCCCCAAACGCCGGAGTTGATAACAATTTGCCTGGCTATTGTGTGCGCGTCTTTCTCTCCTTCCTCCCCCTTTCCTGTCTCACGTTGCTTCTATTTGTCATGGACACTAAGATGCAGGGGGACATCGGGGCGGGG
>NW_009221899.1:0-6415 GCF_000690835.1 Fulmarus glacialis
GTGATCGAGGGGTGATTCACCCAAAGCAACAAGAAACGGAGCAGCACGGCCAGCCCTCCCTCCAACCGGAGGCATCCAGGCGGCTTTGCGGCCTTCCTCCGTGGGTGACTCAACACCCAATGTCACGTCAGAAGCATTCACCGCTCCCGAGACAGACACACACCCAACGGAGCCCAAGAGCCGGCCCTGCCATTCAGCAACCACCATCATTTAATAATTACAAAACAAACTATGCAACAAAATAAATGAGGTTGGTAATTTGTTATCGTTTTACTGCTTCGTTAAGTGTGCTGAAGATTGTAAATTGGGTGCTGTATTAAAAATGACAGAAACACATTGGATCCTGCACTGAGAGAGTGATTTTACGAAGTTGTTTGTGCATTTCAGCATCTGCAGGCAGTAATGGGGAGGATGGAAATGGCAATGCAGAGATGCTGAGAGGTAGCTGTACTGCTAGATAACGCACAGAAACATAAATCAGATGGGGAAATGATGACGCAGTCACAGTGCGTTTTGGAGCAGGGTCCTGATGATGGCGGCACGGCAGGAGGACGAGGCGGGGAGGCGCCGGGCCCCCGGGCAGCAACCCATCCCGAGCTCCACTGCTGCTCCTGGGGGAGCAACTCTGAGCCATCCTCAAAACGGCGCGTCACCTCTCTGAACGCACTGTGGTACCCTGGACCGAGGGGCACAAGGAGCACGTAAACGGGCAGACGTAGCAAGAGAGCCATCATCTGCGCAGGCTCGCTGGGCCAGGCAAAGTGGCAGCAGGAGCACAGCGAAAGTGAACCTAGGAACAAAAACTTGGCATGCCGGGAGGATGCTGGGCCTGAAGAGAGTGATGCAAGCTGTAACGATCAAACGAGTCTGGAAAGTAATAACAGAGGAGCTGTCTGTCTGAAACAAAAAGATCAGTGGCTCCAGACACTTTTGTATATTAAGGTTTGTTCTTCCTAAAGGGCTTTACTTCGGGGTGATCTTGCATTATAAGGCAGGATTACCCTCACTTCCTCAGTTCTGCCAAGTACAAAGCACTGTTTATGAATTATTGAACTCTTCATTTGCTGTGCGCACTCTGGGTAATGGCAAGCCTGTGTGTTAAGAGGACAACCTGCTGATTATTCAATTTTCATGTGCTTTATTAACATGGCACATCAAGTATACACACATCAACAGTACACTGAAAAAAACCTGTTTGCTTTAGACTCAAATACTATGCAAAGCAAAGAAATTATTACAAAAAGGGCTTCCCCCCCATTTGTTAGCAGGTTCAATTATTGTGCCACTTAACCTGACTATTTTAATGTTCATCTCCTTCTTACTCCACATGAAAGCTTTATTACCAGCACTATAATCACTTAAAAATAAGCTAAAGCCTTACACTGCTGAAGAGTTTTCGTTTTAGAGGTGTATAGCAGTATTACTGAATCAGAAGAAAGTTGGCATGCTGTTGGATACATCTCCAATACCATTGCAGGGAACAAATTAAACAACCCCTGGTTTTAATTAAAGGCGAAATTATGGATATAGCTCTTCTGATGCCAGCGCGAAACAGAGAAGCTTAGCAGTTACCTGTGTCCCTTAGCACTGGACAGGCAACTTGATAAGATGCTATTTTTTTTTTGTTTGTATTTGCCTCTATGTCCTGGTTTCGGCTGGGATAGAGTTAATTTTCTTCCTAGTAGCTGGCATAGTGCTGTGTTTTGGATTTAGGATGAGAAGAATGTTGTTAACACATTGATGTTTTAGTTGTTACTAAGTAGTGCTTACGTTAGTCAAGGACTTTTCAGCTTCCCATGCTCTGCCAGGTGCATGAGAAGCTGGGAGGGAGCACAGGCAGGACAGCTGACCCAACTGGCCAACGGGGTATTCCATACCATGTGACGTCATGCTCAGTATATAAACTGGGGGGAGTTGTCTGGGGAGGGGCAATTGCTGCTCAGGGACTGGCTGAGCATCGGTCGGTGGGTGGTGAGCAATTGCATTGTGCATCACTCATTTTGTATATTCTATCATCATCATCATCATTATTATTATTTTCCCTTCCTTTTCTGTTCTATTAAACTGTCTTTATCTCAATCCAAAAAAAAATTTTTTCAATCTCCTCCCCTATCCCACTGTGGGGGGAGTGAGCGAGCGGCTGTGTGGTATTTGGCTGCTGCTGGGCAGCACTCTATCAATCATGCACATCTGACTGGGTAGCAGAAATATGGCCAAATCTAATTTATTTCTAGATATCCAACAGAAATCTTCAAGCACTCTTTGCGTTATTTCCTCAGCAAGAAGCTAGACTGCAGTGAAGGCAACTACTGCAACTGCACTGCAGCAACAATGTGTGGCTTGTAAACACCACCAAGTAACAGGCTTCACTGCGTGCACTCGCGCTCCACTAGCTGCTCCTAGGTGTCTGTACAGACTGATCAATCAGGGGCTATGGTTTTATTATCAGCTATAGCTTGATAATTAAACAAATCGGATAGCAACAGCTCTTTGATAACACTAGTTTGGAATGGCCACTACAGCTTGGTTCTACATAAAACAACTGCATGCAAAAACTTCATGGAACTCATTAAAGTAGCATCAAAATTTCAACATGACTCTGTGACTTTCTTGCTGTTCTTTGATTCTCTTATAGACCTGATTCTTCCGAACATTTAAACAGGCGTTTAATGAACTGCATTCGAGGAAAACAATCAGGAGGGTACTGAAGGACACGACTAATTTTTGACATGTAGAAACACCGTCAACATACACAGGATTGCTCATGTACATAATGTTAATCGTGCGTGTAGGAATCCTGCTGGATCAGAGTCAACACGCTGTGAATCCCAGCTGCACAAATTAGGTCTGTGCCTAAGAATGCTTCTGAAAAAGGATGTGCTTTAGGAACTGCCTAAGTCTAATGAGGTACTGCAGGCTTTGTTGAAATAAGGCCTACATAAAATGGATGAAAACTTTTTTTTAAAATTTGAAAGGGAAAGGTATTTAACAAGATGTATAAAGATGGCATCAGGAGTTAGTAAAACGATTCATATAAAATAAAATTATTCAGTATACTTATTCAGTCATACTCTTTGTCATTTATCTGTCTTTACATAGGTAGAAGAGAAAGACCTACTTCTATTTGTTAGATGCTTAGCTTTTTGAAAGAGTAACATAATAAGTGAATTGATAAGTAATGAAAGCATTAACTGTCATATAAAGATTATGACTCTGGTGCTCGGTACTGCAATTAAATTTAATGTTTGTTTCTCTGTCTCTGTGAATAACGATATGATTTCCCTCGTGAATATCTAAGCAGCTGACTGTAACATTAGGACAACTGCTCTGGGTAGCCAATGCAATTCATTACTAACCATGTCATTAAAACTAAGTTTTGCTGTTACCTTAAGTGACCTTAAGTGCTAAGCAAGGCAACAATATTTAGGTGTGATTACCTGCACAATAAACATTCATAAAACTACCCCCAAACCAGGTCACCCATAAAAAAAGAAAAATAAGAACTCACTTGAATAATACTGAGATGTAAAGATGCATTCATTTTTTTGTTTTGTTTTCTGTGATAGGCCTGTAATACAGGTATGATTACATTCAGAGATATGAATTTATAGTTCTCATTTCTGGATAAAACAGCCAGGAAGGCATTAATAACAACTAAAAGTCAATCAAAATCAGAAATGCATTCTGAAAAAAGGGTAATTGAGAAACAGAAAACTTGACACTTACAACAAACAGTTCTTGAGGGAGAGACATTATTTCTGAAATATGTTGACTGTTATCTAATTAAATAGATGAAAACATTCTCGTGGCTAGACTCCCAGAACCCTAACATCATAGTTGTTCTTCAGGAGTGCTTATTAGTAACAACAGCAGTATTGTTTTAGAGTAACGTGCATGCTCTTACAGAAGAGCTCAATGTTATTCAATAAAATTCACCCTTTCAGAGACAATGAGCATCTCACAGGAGAGCAGAATTTGAAGACTTCAGGACCGCATAACTGGCCAAATCATTTAATGCGGATCATTTATCTCACTCACATTGGAATTTTTGTGGAATACATTACTCACTGTTTTCTCCTATTACTTGACCAACCTCAGTGATGTCTCAGATGTCTAGATGAAACAAGCAGTCTTCAGCAATGATCACCCTATCCTCTGCTCATACCAACTAAGTTTTGCCATCTCACACAATAATGCTGTGACAACCCTGTCTGCAGCTGGTGCTAATGAGAAATTAGTGATGCCCTAACAATAGGCAGGTGAACAGATTTAAGTTGGGTCAGCTGTAATTGCACTGGGCTAATCACCAGGATCCTCCCCCCAGCAAAGCTGGGGTTTCTGTTGTGCTTCCCCCACAGCCGTTCCTCTGCCCCGTGCCGGCAGGGCTGGGCGGCTCTGGAAGCCAGACGGCCGTAACACTATTCCTGTCTGGTCTTCCAAGTCCAAGCTTCCCGGTTTCATTTCCATTCATTTTAACCGTTATGTGATCCCTGTTTATCCAGGCCTTACAGCAGCAAACCGCCCTGTCTTTCAAAACGCAGTTCAGGGCTGCAATGCCTATCAAATTTGTTGAATGCTTCCTTGATCACCTGAATTCTTGGTGATCTGAACTTATTTAATGTCCCCGGGAGATTCAGTTAGTCAAGGTGGTACAATATGTGATATACAGGATGTGACTGATGTTAAACTGACTACAAGATAATTAGATGCTAATGTCACCATTGTATCAGGATGACATGAATGTCACCATCTAACACATCTGTGTAATTTCTGAGTGACTTCAGTGTCACCTTGAAGCTTGTTTAAGGCACTCTGATGGTGGTAGTGATGACATGATTGCAATATTGCCCCATGCATAGGGTGTGCCGTTTAGGTGTAGGCAGACACTGCGATCGCTGCAGTGGCGTAACACTGTTTAACCTACAGTCATCAAAAAGCCTACAACCAAAGCAAAGCTAACAACAAAAGTGAACCGAAATAACTTCCTTCACTCTCAGCTTAGCTCCCACCTGAACTCCTCCCTCACGAGCACTCAGACGCTTGGAAACACTCCGTTTTCTCCAGTCTCTGAGGCTTAGATCTGGTAATCCTGAGTTAACGACCGCAGCCTGTGCGATACACAGAAGCTAGATGAAGAGCAAGCAGATGTTGGTGGCTTTTCTATTCTCTCTCCTCAGCCCTGGAGGAGCACGCTGACCAACGCCAGCTAGGACATGCGAATGCAGCCCTCAAGGGGGGATCTTGGATGACGCCCTACGTTCCTCCTGGCACACGTCCCCGTCATAAGCGCCAGGTCAGGCGAGAGCTCGCCCCAAAGCGCTCGGGGGTGGACTTGGGCTCTGCTGCTCCATGCCAGCTCGCGGCTCTGCAGACCTAACATCGCTAACACTGGTGTGCCAGCAACACGCGAGTCACCAACAGAGGAGTTGGGGGGAAAGAATTAAGAAACAAATCCTTTGAATGTACTATGGAAGAATGAGTTAAAAGCAGTTGTAGAAATCTTTATTTTTGGGGAATTCGAAGAAGAATATTTTTGATCAAGAAATTGAAGGTTTTGTAGGGTTGGGGGGAGGAGAAAGAAGCTGCTTGAGGACCACCAACAAAACAAGTGGTACATGTCATGTTGAATGTTTTGATGGATTAACATAAATGGAGCTGCATTTCACAAAACTGCACTTAGCACTTCTCTCCTGTCGCCTCCCGCTGTCCACCTCCTCCTGCCCGGACCAGCCTCCCTCCTCCCTCTTGTCCAGCCCCTTCTCCCCAGCCTTGCAGGAGAGAGGCCTGCAGGAACATCCCTGGACGGCCGTATTTTAATCCCCAGAAAGGTGAGGACATAAAGCCTGGCCTTGAACATATTAATTAATGTGCAACTGAAGAAAGAGGGCACAATCTGGGATGTTTTCCTACAAAGTCTATTTAAAAGCCAAACAAGCACACAAACAGAGCATGCCATACCCATAAAAAAAAGAAGATCACAATGTTTTATGTTGAAATATTAAGAAAGAAATAAGAAACTGCACTACTTGATGCAGCCAGGTCTATGCAACTCTGCCTCTGAGGTTTGTTTCTGAGCTGCCTCCCAGGCCAGACACCTGGACGTTTTCCAGGGTGTATCTCGGTGACAGTTCCTCCCGCTGGAGCCCTCCTCTCGGGGAACACTGTCCCCTCACATGGTTTAGTGGGCATAGTGGTGTTGGGTTGACGGTTGGACTCGGTGATCTTGGAGGTCTTTTCCAGCCTTAACGATTCTATGATTCTCACACCCGCGGGTCTCTCTCCATCAGCTGCAGCCACGCCACAGGAGCTCACATACTGGCCCCAGCCGGGAGGGAAACGGGGAAAGCCCAGACAGCAAAACAAACTCAGTGTGACAGAGGAGAGGTTGTTTACAAGGAATTCCATATCGTCAGCA
>NW_009221899.1:6462-7390 GCF_000690835.1 Fulmarus glacialis
GAATAATTACATCTCCGACTCCTCAGCGTCAGGGAAGCGTTTGTGACAAAAGAAATGGCTCTGTGTTTAAACGTGGTAATAAAAGCCTTCCAATGCCCTCTGCGGTGTCAGGGCCGAGCATTGGCTTCTGTTCCAGGCGATATAATGAGAGGGTAAATGAGAGTTCAGCACCCACCATGCATACATCTCTTCTGCTTTTATGACATCTGATATGTAAAAACTGTTCTCTTCCGTACCACAAAACAGAATTTATTTTAATCTCAGTTGCATCTTATCAGACATGTTGTACCTATCAGCTCTTTGACACAAAAATCAAAGAAAACACACAAAATAAAAGCAGATGGACATAAAACGAAAAAGGAGGAGGACATCTATAAAAATATTATGAACTTTAAATGCACAAATATATTTCAGAACCCCCAATTTTTTAAAAAAAGTTGTTGCAGCCAGATGTCCAATTCAGAACAAAGACAATCAGGAGTAGCCCCATTGTCTACAATAAAACCATTCCTACCTATCCTGGTCTTGAGTTTAATCGAGAAGTCAGTGTTGGCCTTTGCATTTTAATTATACTCTGAAAACTTTCTTAGTTAGGGGGCATTTAGAAATGCAGACAGTCTAGGTCTTAATAAATACATTTGTCTGTGGTTTGTGAGATCCAGGCACATACATCTGAAGCTTAAATGCCTTGTACTGGGAACTCTATGGAAAACTCAATATTGAAAGTTAGGCTTACAAGGCACCAAATCATTGAACACTAACTAGCAAGAAAATGAGCTCTTTTTTTCTGCAGCTGTGCCACGCAGGCAGCCAGGTCACGGCTGGGCTTTACTGAGCCCGGCCAGGGGAACCCGGAGCCGTAGTGCCCAGGGCAGGGCAGCGTCCCCCTGCAGGGAGGCCGGGCAGGGCGGCCAGGCCGGGCCCGGGG
>NW_009221900.1:0-59910 GCF_000690835.1 Fulmarus glacialis
CCATAAGAATAAAAGCTAACAAACAGAGAGAAGGGCCAGTTTCACCATTGCATTATCTGTTTCAAATAAATTAAATCATTGTAATAAAATATAATATTTAATACTAAAGTATTTGATGTTTCTGATGTGCTATTTCTCCTGACAAATGGTATTTGAGTTCCTTAACGGTCATACAAAAAAGCTGTCTTTAGGGCATTTATGAATATATTCCAGTGAGAATACAAAGGAGACGCTTATGAATGTGTGGAACACAAAAGTTTTGACAACATTGATTACTGATATTTGGGTTCATTTCTTACACGATCATAAACACTCTACTGCATAATTTGTACATTAGGCCAACTAAATTTTTAGTTGCTTCCTTATAGCAAGTGAATAGAAAACAATACCAACAGGAATGGGATTATCAATGTTTGAAACTAATAAACTCCACTTTATTCATGGTCATCCATCTATGCCATATACTGAAATACCACTTGAGAAAATCTTCTTTTTTATCATCACATTAACATAGCATTAGCTACAGGCACATATTAGATGCCTGTATTGAGAACAACCCCAGATATCTGGTTCCTTCCCAGACTGACCCAAATCAAATGCCAAGGTCCAGAAGAGCATCACCTATCCCAAGATGAGTCAGTGTTTGGATCTTCAGCAGCAGCTTCATTTCCCTTTGTGTAAAATTATTTAAGAACTTTTATCGTGATTTGTCTTCCTTTCCACTCATTTTTTATTCTCCGTAATCAAGACTGCTAAGCCCGCACTAGCTACCTTTAACACTGCACAGAAAATAGTTGGTGTCTTGGATAGAAAGCCTCACTGACTTATGGCTTTGTTGCTAGGGCTCTTCACTCTTATCTGCAGACAGGCTTCAGTGGAAATCACCCACAGCAAAATAAGATTTGCTTCCATAGCAGTGGGTCCCTGCTTGTCATACCATCGTATTTCCAACCATACATGTCTCTGACAAACAAGCAGATAGACACTGACAAAACTTGTTTGAAAATCATATCTCTTATGTAGAGAAAGGCTGTGTGCTTGCTATGGGCCATATTTTCCTTCTGTCCCTCTGAGCTCTTTTCTTCAATATCAAATCAAATAAATGAAGCCAGTAAAATGTGAGAGTAAACCTTATTCCATAAAAGAAATACAAAGAAATGGTTTTAAATAATGACAGGTGATTATTCTGATAATAAATTATTTTACTCAACATTTCAATGATACTTTCGTCTTATTGACAGACTATGACCTACCTACTGAGAAAGAATTGACCTCTAAGTATTAGAATATGCACACGCTTAGTGCAAGACTCTTAATTCCTTAATATTCAGTAATACCACCAGAAAATTTGGGAGCAGTTGTGTTAATGCAGTTATCCAACCTCCAGACCTCAGTTGGTATAGGCTTAGCCAGCTTAGAGTATAAGAAGAAAAAGTTTAGGCCTGTCTGGCCTTTCCTGCAAAGACATAACCTAACCTCCTGTGAGACCTGTTGTAGTCTAGCGTCTACATTAGCTTTCCATCTTGGATCACTGAAACTACATCAAAGCAGTAGCGGCTGTAATCCAGAATGAACAAAATCCGTGTATTTTACCTAAGACCTTGTTTGGTTTCAGTAACTGTCTTGGTTATGTTTCTTATTCTATAAGTGGTTTCTGATGTATATAGAATCTCCTTTTTTTACTTTATTACTTTACGAGATGAGTGATATATGCGTAAAGAAGGAGGCCCACTTAATTATTTTTCTCTTGTTCACAAGGCAGTACTACTAGCCCAGGAACAATTTCAGAAAACACACCAAATAAAACATTGTTTATCACTGGTTATTATTCTCTCTCTGTAGTAAGGCAAATTAAATAATTTTGTCTGTATTGTAAAGTAAACTATTTCTCATCGCTCAAAAAATCTGAAATAATGAAATTTAGTTTCGAAGTTTGTTAAAATTGAATACACGCGGATGATCTGTTAGACAGTTACAGGATTGCACTGAATGTTACATATGTCTCATCTAACGCTTTTAATGTTCATGGTTTAAAAATGTTAAATAGGTGTGTTGGAACAGGAAATAGTTATGCATTTCCTGTATTTTAATTATTGCTGTTGTCTCACAATCTTGGTACAGACATGGGTGGTTATGCTAGATATTGCTTATAAATGTAGTAACAGGTAGCCCCTGCCCTGAAAATTTTTTAATGGAAGTCAGTAAAGCAAGCAGTAGGAGAAAGGAAGACTTACATTTCTTACTTTAAAGGCAATTGAATGAGATACAGAGAATGAGGGAGAAAACTGGTTTGAGGTAAGGCATTGCTAGCAAATTTTATTTTTTTTTTTTTGTTAGATATCATCCTTATTTTAAAAGCACTGCCGTCCAGCTTTTATTGTGTCAGTACAGAACTGTATTGGTTCTAAAGCTGACGTAAGCACCAATGGCTTAAATCACAAGAACAGAACAATTAGACATTGCCTTTTTGATTAGGATGTTTCCGGACTTCAGGAACCATCCTGATCTTGTAATGAAGATTTTAAGGATGCTATTTTGTCCCAGCATGTTATCCAGGACATGAGATTTTACCTGTCCCTTCTGTCAAACTGGGAAGGTACAAGGCAGGAGCACGAGACAAGGTTCTTACCCGACTCTCAAGTGGAATGACATGAATCAGTGAATGACTCAGGATATATGAACTGACAGAGGGCCATGCTGTTCTGCTTCTCTCCATTCTCGCCTCATGACAGAGTGGATGTGTCCCTCCTATTATGATCCAATGCAGAATTCTCCTTTTTCCTGTTATTCTCAGTTTTCTCCCCCTTGATTAGTTTTGAGTAGGATTGCAGAGTTGTATAATAACTGTTGTCAGAGTTTTCTTTTTATTAAAAAAGATATAATTTGTCAATTTATCTGCAACATGTAAAAATTTTGTTTGTTATTATTTCAGGACACAGCAGGTCAGGAGAGATACAGAACAATTACCACAGCTTACTACCGGGGTGCAATGGGCTTCATTTTAATGTATGACATCACAAATGAAGAATCTTTCAATGCTGTGCAGGATTGGTAAGTAAAACTTGGAATTCATATTGAATAGCATAGAGAATATTTGATATCACTCACCTGCTGTGACAGTGTAAATTATTTTGGAAAACTTATATCCAAATACAGTGCCCAAGATTCCTACACCCAAAGATACGGTGGGTTTTTTTTCTGGAAAGACAATGAATGCTTTAAAACGTGTTGCATATAATTCATGGTAACCATTGTGTTTTCTGTGATTTCGTGTGCATTATTCATACTACTAAAAACAGCAACCTGCTAGTGTGGAGAGTAACTGCTAATATACCAGAAAGTGTTCCCATATTTCATGGAAAAAAATGAGATACCATGTGTGGGGGTTGTCTTTTAATTTAATTTTTCATCATGTTGCTTTTAACCGTAGCTGTACATATACATTATGCTATCAGTCTTGTGCCTCAAGTGTAAAAATGATGAGCAAACGTCATCAGAATAGCAGAACCTAAAATGGCTGATTCTTATACTACCTTGTATTATGTGAATGTCAGGATGTCTCCATAAAAGTGTATCATTTTAATCAGTCATGGGTCAGACAGGATCCAAACAATAAAAGGCTTTTTTTTCAAGTAAAGCTGACCCAAAAGGAAAGCTAGAGCTAATCTCAGTGATCTCTTCCTTTACAAGTTCTTTTAATATCTCAGAGCCTCCTAGCAGTGCTCTGGAGTGATATGAAGAGCATTTGTCACGTGTGCTCCACATGCCCTCTGGCATGCTGTTCCCATGGGAGAACTGTGTTTGAGAGAGGATTTTGTTCAGAGTTTGTATGATTTGTTCAGTATGTTTCTTTGGGTTTTTTTGAATTTATTTTAAGAGATGCACTACTGTGTACTTCTTTCAGGACAGGCAAGGTCAGAAACATGTTTCACACCTAAAGTAAAAGGCAGTGATGCTGTGATGCCTGTTTCTAACAGGAATTGTTGCCCAGCCTCAGACTCTCCGAGAAAAAACTTTCTCTCTTTTATACTGTTCTACTTATTATTGTGGTAGGAAGTGTCACTGAACCCATGGAGCACCTTCCCTCTCTACACCTGGAGTTTTTCTTGGTCTGTATATGCTAAGCCTGGTCATTCAGCACACTGAAAATAAGAACCGAGAACCTTAGTTCGATACTGCTCTACAAGAAATGGAATCTTGGGTTGCCAAACATTTCCTGTGTAAGCGCTAGGGAAGTAGTCATTCACACTCCTCCAGGGGAAAGGGGCAACTGCAGAGTGTGTCCCACCTTCTCCTCTCCATCAGTTATCTGTATGACTCTACACTGAATGGCTCTTATGAGCATCTCTTTCCATTTACTAGAGAATCAATAAGCTTATATGACTAGTAGAGACCAGACAACTATCTTTTAGACAATTGAATGTATCTGAGAGGAGTCTCCTGCTTGATACTCAGATGAAGACACATTTGTTCACTGTGACTTGTTATGCCGAAGGGATGTCCTGCCCATTTTGTACAAGCTGGAGGTATCATGCTGAGTGCTTGTGTTACACATTTGTGAGTACTGCTCTGTTCAACAGCATGAGACAGAATCTCCTACCTAACAGGAGGTAGCTGAAAGTGTTATTCATAGATGCTGCTGTGAAAGTTTAGCAAAAGCAGGGAATCAAGGACTACACCCAACCTCGCATCTGAACCTGCAGTTGTGGCTGTCCGCATCACTGCTTCCTGGGCCTGGCAGATGAAGAACTTTCTTGCTTTGCCTCTGCTGTTTTTTGTCCATGGGCTGATTCTGTTCAAGTGCTGGGTTAACTGGGTGATAATGACTGTCTAGGACCAGCTGTAATCTGCAAATCTTATTGCCCCATCTCTGGCAAACCAGATGGCATGCCATGTATTATCTAGCTTCCTCTGACACAAAGGTTTCTTTATAGCAAGTGTAAATATGAGTACTTATTATAATAATTTTCCCACCTGTTTGTTTTCCAGCCTCCTAGATCTGGTATGATTGGCACTCTTTGTCTCCTGGTGAAAAGTAACTAGGCTTCATACTAATTAAAAAAAAAAAAAAAGTCCCTTTAAAATGAAACAAGAAAATATTTTAAAGCTATGAAGTTCTTAAATAGGTTTGTGAAATATGATTTTTCCATCATTTTTATCTAGAAGCTGTACAAACAGTTGGCAGCTACAATAGAAATTTGGTGGACAGGAGGGATTGCATTATTATGTGCTGAAAGCTACTGAGCAGTCATCTGCATGATGAAAGGGATGACAGAGAGGCAGAGTGCCTCACTTGTCAGGATGAAACATAGATTTGCTTGTTATTTTTATTTTTAATTTCATGAGCCCAGTTGCTGCCCTGCTGTTCTTCCTCTGTTTTATTCCTCCCATCTCACAGCTGATAATTGATTTTGATTAGCCCATGCTCCAATTTTGATAGTAATTACAAAACTACAGTTTGCTTCTGAATGTAAGAGAAGTTAAAGAAAACTCGCAATTACCAATGCTGCAGAAAAGCAAGCATGGCTATGTGCATGTGTCTGTGCATTTGTGAAAGATATGGGGGGAGGGAGCGGAAGCTTTTAAGGCTCTCTGGGGCTTAAAATGCTTTTTGCTGTGATAAATGTGCCTCTGAAGGCAGTGGTGCCATTTCATATACATACACAATAGGCCAAATCCAAGCTCAAATCACATCAGCTTCAAGGCTTGATCTAAAAACTGCACTGCAGTCAGGACAATGAATCTACAGGTGCCTTTTAGATTTGGATAAAGGAGTTTGGTTTAAAATGTGTGTTGGCATGGTTCTTTAAAAGCAGTTAATTCAAAGTGGTTGTACTCATATTGAAAGGCATTTTTTTCAGTCTGAAGTCTGGCTGACATTTCTCCTTTATAACAACAGATGGATAATCGTATTTCTAGATGCCATGTCTGGGTCAGCAGGCATTTATTCAGCTGTGAGAAATTCTATATCTAATTTGACTATTAACATTTTATATTAAAAAAAAAAAATCTGTATCTGTAATTTTATCTAAAACTATTAGCACCAATATATGCAACAGTATAGTAGCCAAGCATTTTTCCACCACTCTGTGAGACTGAGAAACGGTTTTCTCTAAAAGCTTAGCTAAATGACTTGTAAGTCCAATAAATTTCAACCATACTGCAGACACTTCAGGAAACATTCATATCTTACCTTCCCTAATGAAAATAAAAAGCCTTAAAGATTGCAAATGACAGTACCAATAAAAGTTGTAACCTAAATAGAGATTTTTTTTGAGATTCAAAAATTTTTGGCATGAGAAATCTTGAGTTGGTACTTCTGATAGTTCTGCTGTATGTACACCCAGTGATTTATTGCCTTCAGTCTCATCCAGAGGATATGGAGAATACACTGCTGGAACTAATGTCCTGTAATTGTTGAGTCACTTCAGAACTGCTGCCTTCTAGGGTATCTTCAACTAACTAACCTGTGTTCTCTGAATAGCTATGTTCCCTATATGGTTTCACATGTACTACAACAGATGCTGTTTAAACGAGCCTAGCTTGGCAGACAAGTTCAGACTGACCTACAAAATTGACAGGTCCTTAATAATTTTTTACCATTTGGGCATTTTTTGTATCATTTATAGACTTTATCAGCAGTTAGTCTAAATGTTTAAAAACTTTGATAAAATAATTGAAGAGTTCTCTTCAATTTCAGGTAAGTCTCTGAATGTGTTTCCTCTGAAGAAAATGGCAGTGGCAGTAGTCACAGCACTGAACAGTATTCTGTAAGTCTCTGAATGCGTTTCCTCTGAAGAAAATGGCAGTGGCAGTAGTCACAGCACTGAACAGTATTCTCCTTTATAGATACAGATTTTCAGAAGTTCACAAGGAGCAACAGTTTCTGTTTTAATTCAGGGAGAGTGGATGTGTGCTGAAAATCTGGCTGCTAGCAGAAACAGCAAATCAAACATGCTTTGACTCAGCAGATGTCCTATGGAGCTCTGCCCAGGTTTTGAAGCTGCCTTTTCCAGGAGGCTTTCTCCTTCAGAAATGCAGCTAATGCTGCAAGTGCAAGTGTTGCAGTATTTTGGTGCATGTTGGTCATGCCACCCTAAAAAGATGCAGATTTTGGGAACAGATTTATTTCCTATAAATAGGAACCGCTTGTAGGGCATTGTTTTCTGCCTAGCTGAGGTCTAAATTAGAATCAGGGAATAACCAAAACATCCCATTTAGCTGAATTCTTTAGACAGCATCCACATGTTTCAAGTAATTGGCCTAGTGGAATCTGATTTTCTTTAAAAATTCCTTCTTACTACATCTGAAGGGGAAATAAGTGAATGTTGAGAATGGCTCCATGCCAATTCAATGCATATTTGTTTTAGTTCAGTTATAATGTCACAGTGGTTGCATTCATTCCTCTTTTATACTACCACCTGTAGCATTTATTTTTGTTAGCCTTTTCCATCATTACATTTCACTAGGAGCTGTTATGCCCCCTTTCCTATTAGTGGTTCAGTCCACATAAGGTGTTAGCTTTATGGCAGTGGTACCTTATGGTAGGAAGGAGAGGGTGAAGGCTTTGTATTATCTTTGCAAATGCTATCAACGCAGTATGTTGAGTTCTATAGAAGTGCCAGGAAAATAAATGCCTCTGCATTGAAGTTAAACCTGTTTTTATAAATACAACCTTTCTAGACTTATAATGACTGAATTGGAGTCGAAGAATTATTTATCTCAGGATATTTCTAATGCAGTGTCTCCGGCTAGGTCAGAAACAGCAGGAAATGAAGTTTCATGTTCTAAGTTGAAACCCTAGACTTGAAACTTTGCTAAGTCCGAAGTCTAGACAGGGACAGAGAGCATATTGTGTATAGTTGTTTACAGTCACTTTAAGTTGCTCCTCTGCACCTGAAAACATTGTCCCAACTTCAAGTGTTTGTCCGGCAATATCTTTATCATTGTCTGGTGACTGTTGAAGGCACTGCTGTGGAGGGCTTCCTTATTCAGGAATTAAAAATTTGAGAATTCCACAGTGCTGAAGTCTCAGATTCAGGGCTGCTTCCTCGGGAGACACACAAGGCTGAAGGAGCCTAAGAGGCTTTGAATTATTGAAGTTTTCAGACGATCTGTGTTTTGTAAGCCTGTCAAGGTCTACAGAATCGGTTCTTCCAATTCTGAGGCCTATGGGAGCAGTGAGAACAGCATCCTAGGAAAAACTTTGATTGCCCTCACTCTTTAAAGAATAAAGTATTATTTCTCGAAAATTCTAAGATGGATATTTTTTAATGTCCCTGTTGGAAAGGATTATGGTTACACATTTTCTTAAGAAATTCAGAGGGTCTTCCATGAAAGATGCTTCTCTTTTCTCTTTTTCTCCTGCTTTTTTCTCTGATGTCATTTAAACACCTCCCCCTCATCAGTCTGCTCAAGCTCATCATCTTTGAGAAGGAATCAGCTGGCAGAAGGTACATAAACTGCCTATTTTAGGAGGAGACAGAGGCTTAGGACACAACAGGCAATTTGTGATTTTAAGAACTCTATTGTGCTGTGTTTAATTCTGTATTTTCATAGGAACTATTTGCAGAATTTAGTACTAAGCAATATGCTTGGAACTGCATGAAAATTAAGTTAATTTCAAATTAAAGCCAACAGAATGAAATACTGATTGTGCATCCTTCACCTGAACTCATAACACGTGGGAGATGGTTATTGGGAATTGGGTCTGGGCAAAGACTAGAAATGAAATGGTAGCCATCTGAGTAGGTCCTGAGCTGTGCAATATGAGTTCAACCACCAGAAATGTGGTTTTTTTTCCTATAATATTAATGGCTTGAATTAAAGTCTTCAAGGTACCATTTGAGATTGCTTTAAAGCAGAACCTTAAAAAGTGACTATGCTACTATCAATTCAGGATAACATTCAGAATTAAGGCTTTAAAAATATGAGCATTCACTACAACATGGCATTTGGCAGCTGGATTTACTGGGTATGCCAGTACTAGTTGTCATTCTGGACAACATTGTGGAAAAAATTGCTCCATTTCCTCAAACTACTTTTAGCACCTCCAGTGAACTATAACTTAGCAGCTACGGCTACAGTTCACTAGAAATTGTTTTTTCTGTGTTGTGTCATGTCTCTCTTGTAATAAGAGACATGGTGGCATTTCTTGAATTGTCATTAAGAGAAAAAATAAAATTGGAAAATACATTAGCATGTTAATGGGCGAATGTAAGAAGTCCTCAAAGGAAATTAAGCCCATTAAGTTAATGTCAGCACTGCTACATGCACTTCTAAAGGACGTATTTTCTAAAGGATTCTTTCTTTTTGCTTCCACCTCGAAAATTTCAGTCTAATATTCATGCTCAGCACATGCTTGATCTACAGACAGGCTATTTTTCTTTTACCTATCAATATTGAACTTAGTTCTATCATTTAAGAAAAATCCATTATTTGCTGTATATCAGGGAACAAATCTGCAAAGGGCTTCTAGGCAAATTTAGCCTCCATCCCTCTCTGCCAAAACATATGACCTGATGTGCAGCACAATTTGTGCGGTTCTGCTGCACAGAGCGCAGACGCAAGCTGTGCATGCCATTCCCCGCGCATGTCCTCAGGAGCTCTGTCCTGTGGGCCTCTGTCCAGACACGAGCTGCATCATGTCCACTGGTGATCCACGCACAAACTGAGAGTCTGCCATACAGGTGACAGCAACCTCCACACAGCAGTCCAGTTTAGAGCTGGCTGGAAAAATATTGTGCTGGAGCATGCTGATATTAAATGTATTAACTTGGGCTTGTTGTGGACAGAGATTTAAGCAGATTCCCTGTTTTTTTGACACAGTTATAGTTTTCAGCCAAGCAGGTGCAAGAAGTTGCACATTGGTGGATAGTTCCATGTCATTCTCCTATTTAAAACAAACGAATCAAACGCTAATATTGCACAAATTATATTCTGTGAAGAGGGTGAAATTTAAGGATGAGTATTTCAAAAGAATCATAGTTTGGTATATTTTTTCATTTGTGTCTAAGACTTTCTTCTGCACATGAATGAACATAAGGGGAGGGGGGACTGATATTCTTTACAGACTTAAATAAAGGAAACAAAAATACATTTTACAATTTGAAATATTGTTAGTGGTTGCAATTACATGAAATTTACATGTCTTTTAATATATTTAAACAAAATTCTGTATGCCAGGTCAGTTTGCTTAGCCATTTTTCACCCATTGTTTGGTACGGTATTCCTGATGTAGTAAATTGCATACGGAAAACTTAGTTCTCTGAGATGACATCTTATCTTTACCCTCAAAAGTCTGTCATCAAACTTTGGCTCACAAATGCTAAACTGGTGCTAGCTCAAATCAGCTACATGCTTTCCAGTTTCACAGACCCACTCCAAAGTCTTCCACGATGTTTCTCCCAGCATATCCAAAAAAAGAGTATCCCTGCATTTCAAACTCAAGGGCGGGGCATCCTTAGAGATTTGAGAAGCAGCATATACTGCAACTGAGTCTTCCTAAAAAAAAAAAAAAAAGGCATCTATGTTGATAGGAAAATGTGGCAAATAGATTGGTTTATGTTTTTAATTACAGGTTTCTATAATGTTCAGCTGATCACTCATAACAGACCAACAAAAAATACACAATGTCATCCAAACTATTTATTTGTCGCTTGAAGTTTTGGAAGTGCCAGAAAGTAATGTATTACACTCTCTTATCACTAACATTGCCAAATACATGGCTTTAGGTTTGCCTGGAAAACTCTCAGTGACAAAAAAGAACGTATGCCTGTTTTTTTAAAGGCTCTTTAAAGCCTCTTTAAAGGCTCTGATAACATATCTGATATTAGGCTTAAATAGCACACTAGCCTGGACAACATTGCTTTGATGAAGATATTTTCTTATCTTTTTCTTTGTACTAAACCTTGAATTTAAATATGCATATTATACATGGAAATTTATGCAAATCCTTATCCAAGTGGTTTTTGTCTTGAAAATAGTAAACCTTCAATTTAAAAGTTCAAACCTCATCATAAAATTTTTTCTGTAGGCTTAGTGTCAAAAAAATGATTCAAGCATTGTAGCAGTTAATCAGGAAAGACAGCTGTTAAGTTTGCATGACATTTTTCATTCTTTCCTATTTTTATGTTCTTAAATCATAGAAAGAAACACACTTGTGGAACTGAAATTACCCATATGTGGTTCTTGGTCCTATTGGTTCTTACTCACACTTGCTCCTTTCATTCATTTTGCTGTGGGACTAAGCGCTTCTGCAGAAGGTCCTACACCCCCACTGAACCTCCTTCACTATAGATGTGCCATTTTCTTAGATCAGGCAGCCACCCTGGTATCAGAGTGTTCATTCAACTGTCCTCAGCTGCATCAAATCATATTAATGCTGCCAGCGGGGAGTCTAATAAGAAAAGGGAATAAATACTGCCTGGACAGAATTGTCTCAGGGTACTCCATGTCTTTCTTTTCCCTCAAATCTGAAATCGGGCAGCACAGTCATGAAGTCATTGATAGCAATCACTCACCCAGATCCTGCTCAGTCACTGGTGGAGCTCCTCAGTGGAGTTAATCTCAGTAATATGCTTCAGGAATTCACCAGCAAGATTAAGTCACCCTTGACTTCCACTGGATCTAACTGGCCTAGTGAGTGGCTTAAATAACTGCCTGTTATTTTTTTTTATTTCAGCTGGTAGTTGATTAGGACTGCTGTTGGCCATAACTAGACATGACTTATAGCAGCATCATGGATTGCATCCTCTTTATTAGCACCAGCTGCAGACTGGTAACTACATCATGAGTGTGGCTGCACCTCCTCTACAGCCCCCACCCCTACAGATAAGGGCTGCAGTTCTGGGAATTAATTTCTTCTCTTCTTGTTAGAGCTGGGCAGTAGTAAAGAAGGGTGCATCACTCCTTTCCTAGGCCCTTTTCCTCACTCATAAAAATGTGGCAGTCCTGTCTGATATGAAACCACCAAAATCTTTTATTTGGGAAAACATGACAAACTAGCAAGTCATGCCTGGCTACCATCTACATCTGGCAAGAAGAGAGTCTGGCTTAACTATCCCCATACTTCGGTTCTAATTCCCAGGAGCACATGTGGCAGAATTATCCTCTAGTTCGTGAGTTTCTGCCCATTGCTGTCTATGATCATACTGCAAGAAACAGAACATACCTATTTTGTGGCCTGCTATCTCTCAGCTAGTAACTGAACTGAACATCAATAATGAATAATAATAGTGCAGATGTGACAGTGTGAACATAAACTTGCTTTGTTGGACTGGAAATTTCACAGTGGAGTTTCATTGCATGGCAGATGAGGCTGATGAGGCAATAGATGCTCAGCCATTCAGAGAACTGTTGTTAAATAAAGGAGATGTCTTCCGTTCTGTACCAGATCCTGCTCTTCTTCAGATATGGTCACTGAGAGTTAGACTGAGGTAGGTGAAAACAGACCAGATGATCAGATTAACATCTAAATGCTGCTGTGCTGAACTGCTATCCATTAATTAGACTATGCTAAGATACTCTTAATGAGATTTTCAGTTTTGTCCATTTTTTCCTGTGATAACGCTTTTATTTTTCAAGAAGTTAAAGTGGAAAATGCCTCTGAGACATCAGTGGTGAGCTGCTGGAGTTTATTAGGAAGATAAACAAACTTACGCATGATAATATAACCGTATGCTAAAGGAGGTATATGAAAGATTGATTCCAATATTTAGTCTAGTCTGTCTCTTTATTTTATAGAGAGACACAACCAGTAGCAAAAGAAACAAAACCTGGCATGTTATCATCAACTCACAATATTTATTTTTGTTAGTAATAAATGTCATAAAAAACTTGTGGCAATGGTAGTTTTTTGTTGGCTGAACAGGAACTAATACACTCTTTTTATCTCCCTGAAACTGTGTGTGTTGACAAAGTTACAGTGTTGCTCAGTGTTCCCAAATGAAAGCTCTGCTGCCAGCCAACAACATGTGAGTCTTACCAGTGACACAGTAATGTCCCTAAACAGTTCCACTCTTAGCTCCAGTTGCCGAAGATTTACTTTTCTCTGTACTCTAATACTCTAGATCTGTTATTCTTAACTTCAGAGGAATATGATGGCCCCTGCACCAAACTCAAACCTTGAGATTCACTGAAGGAGCTGTTCCTTTCGGGGATTTCAGATTTGCAGTTGTCTTCTGTGGGTTGGGTATATGTCAGTAGTACTAAAGGCTGCAGTTTCATTCATGTAGCCTGGACATTCTTAGTTCAAGTAGCCAACAAAACCGAGACCATGCAAGTCAGCAGCAAAGCAGCGTACAGTGTTGTGGGCAGTCTGAAGAAGTTTAACTGAGTTCCCTCTGCCTCATTTGCTTCCTCATCTCTGCTCCCCGCGGGCCACTTCCTTTCTCCTGCTAGCTCCTCTGCTTTTGATTCCTCCTTTCCTCTGATTTCAACATGGCTTGTTTAGAATGTCAAGCATTGGCAGTTTTAAAAGGATGATAGCTATGTGAGACACAGGCTGTATGTGGATGAGTACAAGAACTTTTATTGGAATTCAGCCCTATGATCAAGCAGGAAAAGTGCCGTCAATGTTCTTATATTGAAATTCAAGCTGCAAAGTGACAAGGCAATGTAACCCAGTAATAGTGGTTATTTTCAAAGCATAACTTAATGCTATTTACATCTGGCCTGCAAATGAAGCAACCTTTAGAGTGTCTTTCATCAGAATATTGCAAGGCCTTGACCATTAAACTAAGGCATTCATAGTGATTGCTTAATAATGACTGTTTTCAATTTTAAAAAAAAAAAAAGTCTATTTTTTTCAGTCCCATTTGTTGTTTGAGCCACTGCCAAATCCACACAGAGAATGTCAGGGCATGAACAATGTAACTTTTGGAAATTTCAGTTTCAAGGAAGTCATGAACAGTGACTTAAAACAGATCTTAAAACTATTATGGTGGTAGATTATAGCTGGCTGCCAGACCAGATTGCATGGTACTTGAAGGACTATTTCAGCTTCTTAGGAAGCCCAGGACACAGAAATTTTCTGAACAGACTACATCTGGTACAAATCCAGCAGACCTGTAAAAGCATTACAACCTAGCTCTGTCTGATTGTTACAAAAAATCCAAAGCTACAGCCTCAAGAAGGAGTTTACATCAGGAAATCTATTTTTGTCATATGCAGGTGTGACCGGTACCCCCTGCTCCCAACGCCTGGTAATATGGTTAGCTTAATTAACACCATTTTGTAAGGCAAACCAGCCATTCTCTGTGACCAAGCTGGTCATGTGTTCGTTCTCTTTCCCCTCATTATCAGGCCCTGAAGGTCTTGTGAACCAAGTAGACAAACCAAACAGATTTCTTCTTCCCCTCCCCACCGGCCTCAAGGTTCCTGGGTGCCAGGCCAATTACTCCCTTCCTCACCAGCTCTGAAAGTCCCAGATACCCAGCCAACCAGGTGGTGATGACCCCATCACAGAACAGAGAAGCATAACAGCACCCAGAGCACTGTCTATAAAATTAAGCAGTTACAAGTCCTAAGTGGGGAACCTGGACTGGAGCTGATGCTGGACAGTGAGACCCAGGACTCCCCAGTGGCCAGGGACACCTCCACCATCATCTGTGTCCTCCGAGGACTGAGTGAGTGACTCATCTTCTTTTGTATGATTCTTGAGTCTAGATTATGATTGTTATATTGATACAGCAAACCATGTATTAAGATCTGACCCAGTCTGCAGAGGGTCTAAGTGATTAGAAATCATAAGTTAAGTTGTAATATAAATTCTGTATTACGCTACTTATAGATTGTACTACATTGATTCTGCTTGTAGAAATCCTGTGCCATTCCAATAATAAATTTCTGTTAAGAAAATAAAGCTTTAATTGTAACTATGATTTAGTGCCATCATCATTCTGCCAAGGATCCCTAAAAGAACCTGTCTGTCCCCTTAGTGTCCGGTGACAGCATGTTAAAGACAAATAAACGTTTCTGAATTTCTAGGTTTATGAAGATAGAGTTATTATAAAATAAGCAAAAAGAAGGGGAAATATTTTGTTAATCCAAATTAGAGGTTTTACTTCTACCCAGTGCTCACTCATGTTTCCCAAAATACAAGAAGCATTAGAGCCCTTCTCTTTCTGGAGAATAAGTAGGACAGAAAAGCCTGTCTTCCAGTTGGACCAAGGTCTTGTGTATTTATTAAATAGGCTTTAGCTGAAAATATACTTCAACAGCACCTAATTTCTCCAGACATCGTGTGATATCCTTGCGGAACAGTGAGCCTTGGAGGTCACAAGCTGCTCATAAAACTCCCCAGAGGAACCAGAGGAGGGACTGTCGTTCTGCTTTAACCCTCCTCTGTGCTGGCCACCAAACAACTGAAGACAATCTCAGTGGCTGAATATGTTGCAATACTACACAGAAAGATGCAAGCTAGCTGAGCTTCCCTAGATTGCCAAGATTCTGGGATAACACTGTTTCCAATACTTAAGCTAATTTGCTCCATCCAAACTTGGATATCACTGTATAGTGCTTAGTTCATGCACTTAGACTTTAAATACAAATTATTCTCCTGCAAAGTCATTGCAGTTCTCCCTGTGACAAAACCCAGCATGCATAGCCTCAGCAATTTAGGGATAGTCGTTTTAAGGGGCCAGGCAGTGACAGCTCAGTGATCACATGTGACAAGTATTTCATCTCACTATACATTAGTGCTTCAACAGTGGAGTTGGGGAGAGGGAATTAGAAGGCAATGGATCTGTGCGTAACTCCTGGAAACACTGAGCAAAGTGTGGAGAAGCAGATGCTGCTACATATCAGGTCAGCTCTAACTCTACCAGGGACAATGCAGACCTCACTCGATCCTTTCCTCTTTCTTGCTACCATTGGCATTTTTAAAAGTGCAGCTAAAATTTGATTCACATATGAAATCACAAGAAGAGTTGTAGCTGTCCAATGTTCACAGCAAGGAAAGCTTTCATAGAGTCTCCGCTCCCCTCTACTTATAGCAAACATCCTCTGCCGTGAGTTCACATCATAAGAGGAACATACTCTAAGGGGAAGAATAAATCAATGTATTTTATCTTGAATTGCCTCCTTGCACTATAAATTTCTATTTACAGTGCTTTGTTCACAGCAAGTGAAAAGAAAGTGTTATATCAATTAAAAACAATTGATAGGGAATGGCTCCCTTGGAAAACCATAATACAGACAAAACTGATTTCAGGCCCTGTTTGACAGAGACAAATCTGCATAACGTTCCCAGGTTTTCCATACCTACATTTTAAACTATGCATTTCAGACGTACACTAAACAACAAAACTAGCATCTGTCATATGAGGTGGTTGTTTTTCCTCTTGTTTCTGGAGGGCAAAACTCCGTAGGAAATCCATATCAACTGAACACATGAAATTCGCACTTAGCTATGTGTATACATTAGCAGAGGCAAAGTGTACTAAAGGAAGCAAAAATAAAGAAAAAAAAAACCAAATAAATTCTGTTTCAAAAGAATTCTGAAGAAAGAACAGGACCCTAGCAGTTTCTGCTGCTAGTCAGTGAGAGGAGCCTGTATATTACAGCTCCCTTGCTACAAACAAGGAGATAATAGAACTGAATGTTACAGCCTCTGGGAGAAAAGGAGAGAACAAAATATGAACCAGCCAGAAAGGATGGGGATGCAAAACTTCCTTTGATGTAATATTTAGTATCAGTCCTTTCAGTTTTGGTTGCTGAGAGAGAATCAGCAAACACATCATTAAGACCCAGTGACAAGTCACCCACAAGAAACCTGCAACTGCAATCAAA
This sequence comes from Fulmarus glacialis, assembly GCF_000690835.1. Lineage (NCBI taxonomy): Eukaryota > Metazoa > Chordata > Aves > Procellariiformes > Procellariidae > Fulmarus > Fulmarus glacialis. The sequence goes on from NW_009221900.1 coordinate 16,792, forward strand.
AAAGAGAGAGACATAGACTAAAATTGCCTGTGTGTAAGCTGTGGAAAAGTTGAGAGAAATAATAAATATCACTTTTGTATTATACTTTTAGACGCACAAATTGAAATTAGCGATCTTATTAGTACAGCCTTCATAATCTACGTTTTTTCTGAGCTTTTAAACCACAAATGCTCGACACTTTACATAGCAGTTAAAGTTATATTTCTGATCAGATTTAAAGACATTTCTTTCATAGATCGAGGAAAATCAATATTGGTAGTTCATCTTAAATACAAATGCTTATTCATTTTTTATAATCTTCACAGAGTTTTGTTGTCTATCTGTCTACTATTTGCATGAGTAAATTACAGAAAATACAAAAGTAACCAAGAATGATCAGGAAATGTTGCTTCTAGCTGAAAATTCATACAATATCTGTTAAGAGAAATTTATATTCTGAAAGTCATGGGTGTTTAAAATGACTTCTCAGTCTCCATGGAGACTCTTCCTTGGGTTAGTTACTGCGGTCAGATCTTAGCTATATAAACAAAAGCATGGGTACGATGGCTAGAGGGGAAGTCTGGGTTTATCTGAGGTTGTTAAAGGGCTTTTCATACTGTCTACCACAGTAAACAGTCTTCCAGATCCAGTGTGTTACTAAGAAAACAAAAACTAATCTGTTCCTCACATTTAAGTTAAGGTTTTAAAATTTAAATGGTTATTCAGATGTCTTCATTTTTATCCTCCCAAAGGAGAGAAGTTCCAGGGCTCATATTTTCAAGAAATTTGGGATATGTTACAAGCTCTTTTGTAAGACTATCTAAACTGCAATCCTTGAGCTAAAGCTTAATTTGTTTTAATTCCAGTTCTATACTTAAATATTTCTCTCTTTCACAATAAAGTCACACAAGAAAAATCCAGTCAGAGCTTACAAGGGCTGTCCTGCCAGCTTAATGTGAAATGTCCCAGGAGGCAGAAGGGAACTGTGCAAGGGGGTGATAAAACTGCGTCTCTCTGAAAGAGGCTAAAAGTGCTGTCCCACACAGCAAACAGGGAGTGCAGACAGAGAGAGCAAATGATCTGGGGCCCTGTCTCCTTTTTGGAGAGGATGGTGAAGTCCCAAATGGACAGAAAGAAGGTTTTTAAAGAAGGGAGCTGAAAAAAGAAATAGGTCCTCCAAGTCAGCTAAGGACAAGCAAAGATGTTTGTCAAGAGTGGTAGTTATGTTGGAAAGTAGATATATTTCTAGTAGAGAGGACTGGAAGGTGATCAGACATCCTTCAGAGCTTTCTTCAAGGCAGTTTCTGCAATAGGTGAAGGGCAGCAGTTCTTGCTGAGGGGCACAGTCCTCGCAGCAGGAGTGGGGCTCACAGGGCTGCGGAGATATCGCAGGGACCTGTGGAAACCAGAAAATGCCACTAGCCAGAGGGATCTGAGTGAGGGCTGAGGAATGAGGCAGCATGGATCATCCCCCACAGCTTGAGCACTGGTCTTCAGACTGTGACTGGGGTGGAGCAGGAGGGTTCACACACCAAAATCAGTGGGGAACTGCTGCTGGAAATTTTCTTTACTTGGTATTTCTGTTACTGATCTTTATTTAATTCATACATCCCCTCATGCTGATTTCTCTCCCTTGTCTCCACTGCAGCTCTTTAAAAATCATTTCTCACTACTCTGTGGCTATCTTCCATACCCTCTAGCCTATTGACATCTTCATTGTCATTGGTGTTCTTAGCTTTTCTCCTGAGTCCAGAAAACCAGCATCTTGAGACTTCCAAAAACAGCCTCTTCACTTAACTGGCAAAAGGCTTCATGGGAAGGGATAAAGGAGGAAGGGAAAAGGCTTTTGCTAGGAAGAAGAAGAATGCTGCAGACTGAGAGCACTTCATAAAGTAGATGGAGGTTTGTAAAATATATTTAAGCAAGTCTTGGAATGGTTCTGTTCTCAGTTAGGGTCTGCCAGAGCCCACTCATGGACACATACATATTGCTGGAAAGTCTCCGAAGCAGCTCCTTTACATTTCAGTCTTATTTTATGTAATAAACTGCTGAAGTTGACTTCTCTGACAGCAAACGTTATCTTGAGAACAGTGCAGCAAAAAACCAAACAAGGGTGTTTCAGTATTGATCTGGTATATTCAGCAGAAAGCTGAAGCTGATGATGACAGTCCTTTCTCCATAAAATCATTTCCTGAGCACTAAGGGCTAGAATGCAGTTTCAAACCACGTTCAGCTTAAAACAGCAGAGAACTGTGCTATCCAAGAAGAAGTGCTGGGGTGGCTTGGAAAAGCACAGTTATCCCCACTTGTATGGGCAGCACCCTGCTGTAAGAACACAGTCAGCTCTTCTCCCTGAGCATGGCTGGTAACCCACACTGCTTTCTGAAGGAAGAATTTCAAGTACTAGAGTTCATCCCATGAGTTACAGAAAGATGATGAAAGTAAAGGCTTACGTTAAATTACTGGGTAGGTTAAGGCGGTTCATATTTTCATGAGGTATGCAAAGTGAGGACAGCTGGACACTATCTCCCATGCTCCTCTATCCTAATATCATATCATAATATACAGAGGAAGTGCTTAAGTTTGCCTTTATGGCTTCCAGACTAAAGCTGCCTCATATGCAGCCAGCTTATTCCCCAGCCATGAACAGACCTTGCTAGCCTCTGTCTGTGCCTAGTCTATCAAGCAGAACTAGGGGAGCATTTTGAAGTGTAAAGTTGCACTGTATGTGCATGTTGGATTAAAACGTTATTGTAGAATCCCACAGATTGTGTGGGTCCCTGTCACAGCTATATTGCATGCAGGTAGTTTTTGCCTTTGTAAAGGCAAAGGTTTTCTGATGTGCAGCAGTCTCACCAAAACACAGTATATTAAAACCAGTTTCTAGATTTTTCATTTTCTTTAATAAAGATGTTGGAGGAAATTAATAAAAACTAAGCTTTAAAAGCTGCAAAACCTATCAAGGCAAATTATAATGTAGGCTTATTCTTATTTAGTAAAATACTTGAATCATTAGCTGTCTTATTCCATGATGTATGTACACGTCCAATTTGTTTCTATATTTTCTATGCCTATTCACCCTGTTAATAGTGCTTTCTTGTAGTGGAGTCAACACCGATCTCTCCCAGACTTAGAATGACTTGGACTAAAATCCTGATTTTGATTTTGAAAAAAAGGATCTTCTCCTAGTAGTAAAAGTCACAAGGAGGTGAATGGCATCATAAAGTAACTGTTTTGTTGTTTGAATATGTTTAAGTTGTTTTTATTAGGGATCTCTGATATGACTATTAATTAAAAACTCCAGGAAATGCAGCACTACTTTCTTATGTACTAAGATTTGAACAGAAAAACAAACTTAATACATTCCACATGAGAATCCTAGGGAGAGAAATGCTCATAAACACAAGTGTTTGGATTCATTTTTAAGCATTATTCAGTCAATCAGTCAATACAGATTTCATTACCTTCATTTTTACTGTATTGCTCTTTGGAGATTTTTGTTTATGTTGAGGGCATTGTTGCACTTTCCTAGGTATACTTAATTGAAAACTATTGATTCATTACATTGGTTGCTCTCCTTTTTGATTTTTTCCTTTTTTACAGCCATGGGCAATTTCATATACATAAGAACCTGCTGCAGAGAGAGACAAAGTCCTCCTCAGTATTAAACGTCAGGTTTTAAATGTCTTCTGCTTTCTCATTTTCAGCTATAGCTAAGGCCATCAAGGATGACATCAGCCAATCCTTCCTAATTAAGGGCCTGAAAAATATGAATGCTTGGAGTATTGCTTATTTAATACTCAGCAGTTAATCAGCATTTTTAGCATTTCTTTTGATTACCATTTCCTGGTGATTTTTTTTTTTTTCCAAATTGAATTCTGCATTTAAAAAAACAAGGAAACTAAGGGAGTGGAAAGAGAGAATTTCTGTTAAGAATGTATACATACCTTACCTTGGAGTACATGGTTTCCCTCTGAGCCTTAGCGATGAACTCTGCTGGGAATGTCTTTCAGTTTTGCTTAGGATTTAGATGGGGGAAAGAAGCAAAAGGCATGACGAAAATGAGATGGCATCTTTTCTGTTAAATCAAATGACTAATTATTTGGTTGTGGTTTTCTGCTTGTTTTCTGTGCACATAAAGGTGTAAATTAGGGTATTTGGGGGATGTAGATTATTTCTTTGAGCTTTGGCTTTTGGGGAGATGACTATATAATAAAAAGGAAAAAAGCACGAGTGCAAAATAAAAGGCCCAAATTAAATGGCTATCAGAAAGGGGGGGTTAAGAGTGTGAATAGTGAGAACAGTGCTTAAGAAGGGTAGGAAAAAATGGTAAGAATCACTTCACTTTTTTGAAGAAAGAGAATTGAGAAACAAAGTGGTTCTGATGGGCTTTCATCAGGTCAGCAGCATTGTCTGTACTCATTCCAGCCATTTTCCATTTTGGGAAACTCCCCATGTTTTCACTGACGGCTGACAAGCAGAGCACATTTTGTGCTAGCTCACGGTGACACGAAAGAGCAGTGTTGCGTAGCCTCCAGGCCAGGGGCAATTTAAAGCCAGAGCAAGTTGCTGTATTTAGAAGCCGCAGGAATCTGTCTGCTCAGCGAGGGTACATGCCAGGGCTGGTCAAGCTTCCTGGAGCGCCGCCGTCCTTGATGTTTTCAGCAGAGCTTTAGACCTCCATGGGATATAAGCCTATCAAGTTTTAAACACATTCCAGACAAATTCTAAGACAAAATGTCATGTTCACAGTAAAAAATATGTCAAAATGCATGCCTCCTGACATATATAAAACTGTGGAGATGAAAAATGAAAATAAAATACGCTGGAGCTGACCTTGTTTCTTCCTCCAGACATTTATTGCTTTGCTCAGTGTATTAATTCATTGCAGCAGCTAATTCATAATATCCATTTATTTAAACACAGTACTATGTAATCATGTATCTGTAACTTAGTGAGCAAGTGGCAAATATAGTATAAACTAGAAACATAACAAACACAGAGTGTCTGTTGAGCAAAGCACATGCAACGTTTGGTGTCTTACGCACATTAAAGAAGACAGAGACACTGGGTTTTAAAGTATCTAAAAAAACTTCAGGCAGTGTGTGGCTTCTCCTGGTGATTAAAAGGACATTGCCACTGTATTCCTTGAGCAAGTTAAGACTTAATGTAGGCCGTTTATAGATCAGCATTAATATTGTGCAATTATTTTGGCTATACCTCACACAAATTATATATCGAGAGTGCTTTATTGTCATTTTCAAATATGTATGACTGTTAAAGGAGTACTTGGAAGATCTACCAGTAGAATACCATTTTTCAATATTCAGAATTGAAGAAAGTTGGGTTTCAGCTCTTCAGCTTAAGCAACTGTGGTGTTGATGAGCAGTACAATATCAGTTTTCCCGCATACATTTCAACCAGATTTTTGATGTTGCTGATCTGTACTGAGCTATGACCAAAAAAAGAAAAAAAAAATCTAGGGAAGAATGGAGTCACAAACATGAAAGTATTCACTTACAAAAGATTTCTCCTTTAGGTAAAATGCGATCTGTTGATGATACACCATTGACAGATGTCCTAGGAAGGAAGGTGTTAATCTTCAACTAGACAGAGTTAATTAGAATAATGGAAGGGTATGAGAATGAGGTCTGTAAAATATATTACTTACACTCGTGTGTCAATACATAACAGGAAAAGCAGACAATTGGACTTTGGGGGCATTATGAACTGCAACGAGATTATAGCTTAATTGTTGATACTTTGTCCATATGAATGATTTTTATGATGGATTTTTAAACTCTATTGTAATAGTGTCAATAATTATCTGATCTGAACACAATATACACTGAAGAAGGACCTAGAAATAAATGGTCTGATAACAATTTTCTGCCAGATACGTGCCCAGCATTTTAAAGACAAGTAGGTCCCTGTATACAGGTAGGGAGCATATCTTATCTGACCTGCAGCTGGCTATATCGCTGGGCGGGGCAAGTCCTGTTTCTGTGGCCAAACTAAAACGAAATATTTCAGTCAGTCTGAGAGTCTTCTCTTTTATCTCCAAAAGAATAATATTACCAAAGTAAGAACTGGGAGGAAAAATGTCAGAGTGAAGAAAATATTTTGTTCTCTCTTAAAAATTGTAAGACTTCATGGTGAAAGGGACTGTGTGGCTTGCAAAAGACTCCATTTTGTTTTCTTTCCATGGATTGAAGTTCTGAGGTACCTTTACACCTTTTTTGGTGTTTTAAATGTTTTCAGACCTTTACCAAGGACCATGAGGGCCAATAATATCCCTTTTAAAAAAATTATATGTAATATCACAGTCTCAAGAGCTGGCATTTCAAAGAAAATGCTGAGTTTTATGAGAAATTTTAAGAGAAATAAAATCTTGGCATTAGGAATGCTGCAAACATATAACCTGTAATATATTTCCTTGTGAGAAACATACCCTACCACAAACAAATCCATCTGTTCTCCCTGGAAATTACTAAAAAATGGATCGCTTCAGAAAATATGATATATACAATGACCTTAAGAATGACTCTAAAAATCACATTATCACTTAGGTATGATGATGTGAACTAACTGTACATTAGGAATGCAGCCCAATCCTATTTTCACTGCTTTATGCAGTTCCCAATTATTTTCTTCCTTCATCAGGTTCAGTTGAATTTCAGTTGGTGAGTTTTTGGCTTTCCTTTCTTTCTGCTCATTCCCCAGTTTGGGCTTTTCATGATGCCAAGGAACAGAGAGTAAATTCACCCAAAATAGTTCAGACCAGATGATAATTGGTATGTGCACCAGGCAGGCAACCTGACTGCTTCTGGGATTTGATGTCACATCTCTGTGTGATGCTGCGTTGCATTGTATCACTTAGACACCCAGACTACTAGGAGGATCCCTAAATTAGTAATACATGGTGCTGTACACATGCTCTCCATCTGTATTTGTGTGTGTATACACCCTGCATTAATGATCCTTTCTGTTTTCACTTTCCTATACCCGGAAGTTTAATAGGATATGATGAGAAAGGTAGATTGATTTAGTCAGTTACCCTTCTATTGTTAATGCACTGCATTAAAGGTCTTACCAGAACTGAGTGCCAGCTGTAATAGGTTTCATGCAAAAATGCCATGTAAAATGTCAGTTCCCACAAAACTAAAACAAACTTTTGGAGCTGAGGTCATGGAAGACAAAGTAATGCTAAATATCTGGTGGAACTTTATCTCAGGTTTCCAAGTTCTGCAATAGGATGGGGAGTGGCTTCTCTCCATAAACAATTGTTTACCTATATTTATTAAGTGGTTATTGTAACGAAGATAATATGTTGGCCATGTTTTTAAGTGTTCACACTTCAAATACATTGGAAACAAATTCTTGTCAGGGAGATTATCACATTCTTCTACACTTTTGCTTTTCTGTTCTCAGCTATCTTTCTCACTTTAAAGGCTTAGAAGTGTAGCGGAAACAAAGTAATGCATTTAAGCAGTACACAAATACTCAATGTTGATAGGAAGACATTTTTGTATAAACTTCGCAAAAAGTTCCACCTTAAATCCATACACAGCAGTTGGAAATAGGTCAACACTGAGGTTCTTGTTGTTTGATGAAAGAATTCAAACCTGTTTCCAAGGTAACCAATCCCATCCTCTATAAATCTCTGCCATGCTTCCACCTGTTTTGTGAAGCTGAATGCTTTTTCATTTCCTGAGATATAGTTTGAACTTTAACACACACATGTACACACACACCACATGCTGCTTTCTTTCCACTGTGACAAAGGAGGCAACAAAAGTAAATAGGAGGTGGTTAATATTTAAACTGTTAATGCAGGTGTCTCAGTAGCACATTTTTAGAGGTATTGTAAGTGGTGCCAAGCAGCACTTGAACAAATAGCTGTTACAGGAAAGGCAGATTAATTTTGGATGAATTCCTGGGTACCTGGAAGTCAGGTCACTCTAGTGTCCTTTGTTCTCTGCTCTCTACACAGGCTAGGAAGGATACTGTATTTTATAGAGAATAATGAGGATGTGTCAATAGAGGCAAATTATATTCAATAATACCATTTAATGCATAAATTTCCATCTTCTCTGTTGCATTAGGTAGTTGCTCCACACATCTGGTAATAGCATGTAGAGGCAGAACACTTACTTTAGAGCGTTCTCTTTGCACGTTCCACACGCTTCTACACACATTAAAATATTTTCTGTAAAAAGTCTGAAAGATCATTCTTTTTTTTCTTAAAATTATTTTTTCTATTGACACAGTAAGCCTTTGGGAGGGTTGGAACACAAAATGTATGGCAGGAGAGCACAGGAGAGCACAGAACAGTACAGAGTGGAGGGAGGCAATGAAAAAAAGCCTTGCAAAAATATCTTCTGTCTGGAAAAAAGCATGGACATGATACCTGATTAAGGACATGCTGAATGTTGCCAGTATTTTATAGAAGGCATGTCCAATTATAATTTATTTTGGTTTTGGTTTATTTAAATGTTGACCATACAGGCAATTTAGAATTTTCCAAATGGGTCTCAGAGTAAAATAAAACAAAGCAATTGCTGCAAGCAATTGGAAACTGCTCCTCCTCTGTGCAATAGGAGATGTACCAAATCTATAAGCTTACCTTTAATAAAGGACTTAATAATGATATAAAACATGATAATAATCCAATAGTAATGCTCTAGATCTACTAATCTATTAATCATATAATTCACTAGTATTAATCAAAGAATGTCTAACTGCCTTAAGTCATTCATAATATACTTCCCTGCAGTCTGATACACACTTTTGGTTTAGCTTTTGAAAAATTAATTTGTTATCTGAAAAGTGACTAGTTGTATCACTTAGACAAATCAGCTTAATAAAAGATACTACCTGTGACAGACAGTGTCTCAAATAAAAGAAACTGCTGATTCACCGAATAAAATTCTGCCAAGGCCTCTTCAACTACATATGAGTGAATACAGTGTTGTTCAGATATCCATGCCTTACATTTAATTTGTAACACCAAGGATCATCTTAACTTCAGGTTGAGAGGGTGTTGTAATTAGTCTTCTATTGAGAGAATTAGAAGAAGAAAGCCACCGTCATGCATAAACTTCAAGGCTTGCGATTCCTTTGGGTAACTCTAGTGAAAGTGACTTTCAGAAGCATTTCCATCTGTAATGGAAGTTCTGCAGAGTCTCAGTGCAGGGTGTGCAGTTCAAGGAGAAGCAGTGAAATGGATTCATGTTTCTTTTATGAAAGTTGTGAGTGTTTCTCTAACTGCCTTCTGGAAAGCGTCTTATAACAATCAGCATAAAAAATGTCATAGGTCATTTCTGCCTACATCATCAGGAAAGCAAAATGCATCCTTTGTACATGGGCATATTTATTTTTCAAGTATTTATTTTACAATATTCTTTAATTAAAGTTGTTGATATAGCAGTATCCTATTTAGGTCTTGTTTAATAGCCTTTAATGTTTTGGTCATAAGAGAAGACCTATTAATTGTGTTATTTTAAAAACTGCTTATTATCTTGATCATACAAAAGTTGCAGAACATGTATTTCATGTTCAGTAAATTCCTACTTTGGGGGAGTTTTGGAGCTTGACAGTAAACATTTGTCTTGGTAATTGCTTAGGTTGCTGTTGGATTTTTTTTTACCTTTGATCTCTCAGTATTTCTAGCCCAAAGTTAATTTTCTCTATCTCTTCATATCTGGCATCTTCAACCTCTTAAAAGTCTGTTTACTTTCTTTATGTATTGCATATTAATCAATATGTTCATTTGTCTTTGACCCTTCAGATCTGTGTTAATATAGATGATTAAGCAACATGTTCAATTAGTTATAATAGAATCAATCTCTCCTAACTTTAAATTAGGTATTAGTCTAAGCCAATCACCAAAGCTCTATTTATAATCAAAGAAGAGAAATAAGAACCTGGGAGGGGAAATTCATCTACCAAACTTTCACAGTCATTATACAGCAGAATGAATTGCTCTCTGCCAGGTCCTGTGCCTTTGCTTTTACCATGGAAGGAGCCAAAGCAACTGGCTTAGAGTGGATGCCTAGGCTTTCAGAGGCTGAAGTTAAAAGTGCTGAATCCTAGCCTTGCTCTATTTTGTTTTGGACTTATGATTGCTCCCTGTTCCATGAAGAGGTAATGTAAAAATATTGTGGGCATTCAGGATCAAAATGTCCAGACACATTCTTTAACTGGCTAGCTAAAGAAGTCTTCATTTAGTAGCTGTTCATGGATAAAGACATTTTGGGTGGATTTGGGGGCACAGGGCTGTTTCACCCACTTTAATACATCATTCCATTCTTGGAGCGTGATCTTCAATTTGTGTCGAATATCTTGGTTTTATCTTTTGTTAGAATTTTATAATAAAGTGACTCTGACAGTTTGGAAGATTCAGACTCATCATGTTTTCAAATGTGGTGCTGTAATGCATATAAAGGAATTTTCTCTGGAATACAGTGTACACAGCACATCTGCAAAGCACAAAGAGAAATGCTGATATATGCCTGGGTGACTCTAATAAGAAGTGCAACAAACTGATTTGCCATAGAAAAGGATATTCAGAACCATAGTAAGCCAAGCTTGTCAACTACGTCACTAAGAAAGATGTGGCATGAAATCAAAATGCTCCCTGCCAACAGGGGCTGTGGAAACCCCAGAATAGTGTCTAGTTCATAGCCCTATGCTAGACATTCCCCATGGGCCACTCTCAGTGCTCACAGTTTCTCATGGGCCACTCAACTTGTCTCCAGCTGAGGTTAATAATTTATTTTTCTTTGTGTCTGTTTTTTAAGTATTAGAGTATTGTTATTGTGTTGCTTCATCTACGACCCTTTCTAAATTAAAATTATAATCCTTTAATATTTGTTCACAAGTTGCTAAACCTTTGATCTGTCTTGTTTCTGTCCTCTATAATCCTCCTAATTTGTCTTAAAGTGTAGCATGCAAAACAGAACAAAAGTCATGCAAATGCTGAATAGAATGAATAATCCTTGTTCTTTATAACACATCTTAACTCTGCAAAGAGTCAGATTTGTCTTGTCACTGTCTTACCTATGCTCATTTTTGGTCGCTTCAGCCCCAGACTCCTTTTCTTTAGAAACACCATCTAGTCATTTATTTCAAAGCTCATATTTATGCATTTGCTCTCTTCTTTCAAAAGGTAGCACTTTGCATTTGTCTGTATTAAATTTCGTCTCATTGATTCCAGATTGCTCCATCAGTCTATCAAGACCATTTAGAATTCTGATCCCATTCTCTGAAGGACTTGCAAATACTTCCCTCCAGCTTGGTGTCTTCAGATTTGATCACTGTCTTCCTTATTCTGTCATCCAAGTCATTAATACAGCAGCAGATAGAAACTCATTGACAGCTCATGTTCAGAATGCCTTTCTATCTTGACAGTGAATCATTCATAACTAATCTGAGGGCAGAGTTTAATTTTGTTCAGTTTTTCTTCTGCATATTTCCTTTGCTGCTGTATAGAAAATTCCTGTTACATGTTAACCTTACTAAAATCAAGAGGAATCTCATTAATTTTCTGCCTGTACCTGCCAGGTTAGTTAGCCTATCAATGAAGGCAACCAAATTGGTCTGACATTCTTTGTTATTGATGTAGTAATGTCAGTAACACATCTATGGTGGCTATGTCTTATGAACTCGCTGTATCTAAGGAGCCAGGAAACTGTTCTGGTGTTAAATATTTCCAGGCATTAAGTGGGCTTTTTGGTTTATAATTCCTCAGCTTCTGCTTTTAACTTTTTTTTTTTTTTTTTAATGTATTCTAAGATTTCCTGTGTTTAATTTCTTGGGACCTACTCCACAAGTACTCAAAGATAATCACTAATAGTTTAGAGATTACTTCAACAGTTCCCTTAAGGCCTTAGGAAGCATCAGGCTCTGCTGACTTAAATATGTCTACATTGCCTGAACATTCATTAATATCTTTGCTATTTTGGCGTGCATTTCTCTCCTGTTATTAAACTGGCATTACGCATGAAAAACAATCTTTATTTTAAAGACTCAATAAGGTATCAAGTACAGAATATCAAACACTTGGACTTCGTCAAGCCATCATAACTCTTCCCCTCTCAGTCAGCAGATATGTATTTCTCCTTACTTCCAGCTTATTTCTAAGGCATATATAGAACTTTTTATTTGAATTTTCTTATTTTTATATCCCTCCCAAAATTGTGTGAGACGTAACTCTTGCTCCTTTTAAGAATCAGATTCCTACCAAACCAGAAGGATTCAGGTAGGTACTCATAGCTTTGTTCCATGGGAAACACCTTTCTGCTTATCACCAATCACTTGAAGGCATTTCCGCAAATGCAGTTTCTGTGTGTGAATATATTCTCCTACTTTTTGAGTACTCTGGAAAACATTTTGGGGAGCTAAGCACTTTTATTAAGCTGTACCAGAATCCCCATTTTTAGATTCCTCTCCACCTTAGATGGGGAAACTTTCAAAATCATTCCTTAGTCAACCAAATGCAAATAAAATCTGTTTTTATTGGACCAACTAATACAGCTGGAATAAAGAGACAAGATTTTAGGCTTTTTTCCTGAAGACTTAGAGAAGGATATATGTGGCTGAAAGCTTTTCTGTTTTCCCAGCTGTCACTTGGCCTAATAAAAGATACTACATCCTTGGGCAGTCTCTCTGTGTGCAGCTGACATTCTGTAGATTATTTCCTTACACAGCCAGTTAGGAATTTTTTCACCTGGAGTATTCTCTGTCTTAGATTTTACTCCTTAGGGACAAAATAGTTTTCTGATGGAAAATGCTAGCTTTTATAACCAAGCTTCCTAGAGTCCTTCAGGAGATTCAGAGAGATTTAATCTTTCCTTCCAAAACATATTTACTGCACACTTATTCAAAGAATGGTCTTCATGCACTACCCAAATTAAGGACAAATTTATGTCTTCAGAGACACAAATGTCAATTGGGTGGATGAGGAACTCTGTACTGTATTTGATTGGTCAATTAACAACTGTTTGACTGAGTGACTGAGAGTCACCTCCTCTGCTATTTTGTGAATCAATATGTATTTTTTACTGTAAAACAACTCTATCCACCGAATCTTATGTTTTATATTAGCAGATATTCTTCACAGAAAAATATGAACGGGATAAATGCATGTAATAAAACTGAATTTTGACTGAGACTAGACAAAATGGTCACACTTTGTACACAAATTCTTGGCACAACCGTAAACCTTTGAGATGACTGACTTCAAAGCCTCTTGCCAAGGGATGTCGTAAAATACTGATGTGTGGTGGGTGTTTGGAGGACAACAATGCCTTGACTAGTGTGTGTTGCTCACACTTCTGAGCAGTCCTCTATAGGTCTGCATAACTTTCCATCCATTTCTGATTTAACAAAGACAATTCAGCCAAAATGCTGGAAGACTTTTACATACCCGTTATGACAGACTTGAAGTTGGTGCCATATCTTTCTTCATCCTACTTAACAGTTCTACATTCCCCAGTTTCTCTGTGTAGGAATGCCATAACCGAAACAAAAATAATTTTGGAAAAAAGACCACAGATGTTACATTAAAATACTAATTTCAAAATATCTTAGTCCTCCTACAGAAGATCTGTTTTATTTATGCATTTGTCTGTTCCCTAATTCTTTGCATAATTAGTAGAATCACTTGTAGTGTCAAAACTGAAAAAGAGGGAGGTCTGAGCAAATCCTTCATTTTTATACACAAATGAAAAACCAAAATTTCCAGCATTCACAGGGAATGGTACAAGTGGTGGTGTTACTGCGATGGTCCAAAGACGTAAGTAGAGAGTCATCAATATGCAAAGGTGTTAATTTTATTAAGCTACTCAGTGTGTTTGAAAATTGCAGAGAAGGCTTTGGATTGCCTCGAATCACTCTAAATTCAAGCCACAGTAAGGCAGGATACAAACAGATGTGTTTAAAATGCACAGCACTGTTACAAATATTTATAAAGGGAAGGGTTGGCAAGCTGAAAAAGAAAGCATGCTTTGTCTACTTACACCAACATTAAATCAGAAGGACCTTCTCCCACGATGTAAATTATTTGCTGTAAACTATCCTAAAAGTATTCTGGCACTGGACAAGTCCCTGCAGGATGGATTTTGTTGTGTTTCTTTGACCTGAGAGCTATGTGAGGCAGCTGAAGAAGGCACTGACAACTTCATGCCCTCTAGCCCTTTTATCATGACAAGTTGTTCAAACTCTCCTTCCTAACATCTTCAGAGAATATCAGGTTTCTGCTGTGTATGGATTCAAAGATTTTTAAACAGACTGTTCTACTAATCTACAATTATTTGCAAACTTGTCCTTTCAGTGCTTTGGTTTTTTTGTAAGAACTACTTGGCCGTGGGAGGGTTAAAAGCATCCCTATTATCTATACTTATCAGAAGGCCTTGATTTACTCAGTGCTGTACCTAAGCAGACGTCTCCACTTTGTGTATGGCAATTGTTATTGGATTTAATGGGAAAAATTAGATGTTGAGCATGAAGAATAGAATTAATTTCATGTAAAAGGCTGAGGTCTGGAAAAACTATTTTTAAATACTCTTTTTTGAGGCCTTCAATTTTGTAAGTCTTACATGCTTTTCTCAGATAAAATTCATAAAATTATTGGTTTTTGGTTTCCATCTGCTACATCTTAAATAAAGATTCTTTTTTTGTTATTTCCATCCATCAGTTACAACAAGCTGAATGAAGACTTTCAGCTTCTTGTGTTCATGTGCCCTAAACTAGTCATAACTCTGGCTTGCAGCTAAGACACCTGAAACCCCAGGACAGGCTTTCATCCAAGTACCAGGCAGCTGTAGCCTACTCAGTTATTCAGTCCACTGTAAGACGACAGAATAATTTTTAGTACTTTTTTGAAAATTTCAAAAATAACTGAACAGTTTTGCAAAATGAATATGACATGTTTCTGTCAGTGAAACTAATAAATTCACTTGTCTGGACCAAAAATAAATGTAAGTGAAGCCACCATTTGTTTTAGGTACATAGGACACTGACAGTTCACAGGACATAAAAATTCCAATTACCATATCATACAGTATGCTTTTTCTCAAGTCTTGCTTATATCTCAAGGCTGTTTTTATTTCTACGTTTCTGTGCCAGAGTGACTAGGACTGAGCACCTTGTTCCAAGCAAGCTTCTGCAAACAATTTATGTATTGGAGTTACTGGTTTTTATGATGAAGATCAGGTGAAACTATGCTGTTGATAAGATGGCCATATGTCATTAAGAACAAATGGAAGAACCAGTAAAAATTCCTGTTTTGGAAAAAACTAGTTAAAAAGTTGAAATTTTCTACTCTCTCTCTATATACAATATTTTGGAAAAAAAAAAAAAAGAAGTTGTGATCAAGCTGGGATCATGAGATGTTGATGATCTGTAAGGCTGGCATTCACCTGACAAGATGTCAGCATCTGCCCTGTGCTAGTTACTTTAGGCTCACTTTACAGTCAGTGCAGAGAATTGGGCACTTTTGTCTCATAATTTGTCTCATCCTAAGACAAACATCTAAAATGGGTTGTGTGATTTGTGCTTGAAAACTGCCTTTCTCTCTCCAGTGAGGGAGTCAGCAGTGACTGACCCGCAGTTATGAACACTTACACTGTAAACGTCTCAGGTTAAGTGAGGTGGAGCCTATTCTATACATTTGAAGGCAGAAGACAGAGAAACAGCCAAAAACGAAAAAGAAAAAAACATGAAATGTGCTCCTCCGAGAAAATGCAAGGAGTTCTTTGTGCAGGGATTTCTTTGGGGGAGAGGCTGGTTTTATGAGGTTTGGGAACTGTGAGAAAAATTACTATCTCCTATTTAATTTCTATTGTGACCTCAGCTTTGAGCACATTTTTTGTATATAAGAAAACTGCATCAAATCAGTGTGATACTCTCCTACAAAAATGAAAAAATAAATAAACCAACAAAAAAACCCCCAAAAAACCCTGCCTACAAAACCCTAAATTTGGCTAATGACCTTGGGCAAGAAGGTGTTTTTTTAGTATTCTCCTCAATCATGTTGTGCACGCAGCCAACATTTTGCTTGGTTATTTAACTGTTGCAGCAGATTGAGCACCGGTTTTCATTAAGCAGCTTGCAATGACACTTGAGGTTTTTCCTAAGTGATTGTAGTTACTTTAGACTTCATTAGAGAAGATGAGTAGTACAGATTATCCCTTCTAATGTGCATGTTTTAAATTTATCAACACTAAATTTTAGCAGCCATTACCCTGTCCATTCATTTAGATTCCTTTACTCCTGCAGAAATTTTTCAGTCATCTTTCCATCCTGACTATCTAACATGGATTTGTCCATGTGTTCTCATTTTACTTTGTTTTTCAGAATATTATTTTTACTGTTTCACAAAAATCAGAGGCATTGCTGCTCTTTTTCCACCAAATTAACATTTCTTTCCCTCTTTGTCTTGTAGCTCTTAGCCAGCTCCTATTCTATGATGATATTTTAGTGCTTGTACTATACTGAGCTACTTGTGTTTACCACACAAACAGGTGCAATAGCCTGAGATGTTACTTCTCTGCCTCACCTATCTGTAACTGCTCTTCCTCCACATTATTGCTGCTACACACAACTCAGCAGAACAAAACATGTACCTGCACTGCAACCAGCTCACAGCCCAGAGCCATAGTTCATCATCAGATAAGCTTATACATTGCCATTGATGTAAATATCTGAGAGACATCACGTTTAGTCTGTTACACTAAAACTCCAGCGGGAAGTTCATGTGTCCAAATCCTTGAGCTTCTTAAATTAAGTTTCAAAATTTTTAACAGTCCAAATAAACTATGTCAACCAACTGGTTCACAACTAAGAGGAAAACAATTATTGAGCTTTATAGAAAACATTTTTTCAGAGTACTTGTGCTGAGTACAATTTTTCCTTCATAGTTCTTGTGCAAAAGAAATGTTGTTCTCCTTGACCTTGTAGAATTACACATAAAATCCTTGAAAGTACAAGAGAAACGTTGAGAGTTCTGTTTTTATTTTATTACCAAAGCCTCAGAATGCTATGAATTGGGGGGAGAGGGGGGAGGGGGCTATTTCATGATGCCTGTAAAGCACCCTACATCATTATGTCATTATAGCAATAATTAGTAACTTTAAATACAGATGCATTGCTCCTTTAATATCATTCTTGTTTTTTCCTTAGCGCACACAGTTAGCTGATATTCAGCCTTTAGCACAGCTGTTTCTCTGTGATGGAGAAATTTGTTATGTTATTCAGGTATAATATCTTTTTCTTTTACAAATATGCATGCAGCGTCCTGTTTCCCTGAACACAGTAGAAGCAACCTGGAGCCAGAGGTCTTCATGTGTATCAGTCTATAAAATTCTCATGTCTTCCTCCTGCATGTAGGTCTTGGTTTGGTTTCCTCACTTGGTTCTATTTTGGCCCCAAGAGCAAGACAGCTACAAACCAGTACTATATTGTAATCCCATGTGCTTTGCTCTAACCTACTGTCTGGCTTAGTCCGTGGATTTTTCCGCCAGTGTTTGCAGCTCTCTTTGTTATTGTCAAGTTTGAGGGAGTATGTGGCATACCATTGTGTTAATCACTGTACGTGAATATAAAAAAATAAAAATCCCTGACCAAAAAAGTATGAGTAAAGCATGAGCAGAAGCATAAGCAATAAAGATATAAGGCAACATGAAGAAACACAGGGTATCAGTGAAACAATGAGAATTAGTGTAATAACTTCATTCACAGCATCCCAGCTGGCTACTCATTAAACAGAGACATCACTACACATGTTGTTTTTCAGCAGTGATTTAAAGGGGGATAACATCATGCTGCTTTTTTAAAGGACAGCTTGGGAGAATGTGTGGAGGTTACTATTAGAATAATGAAATATGTTGGCCATGCAGGCTGAAGTTATCAGCAAGGCAGAGATGAGGTTTGGTGGCATCATGAAATAGGGAAAATGTGAGGGGTTTTGTACAGAAGTATTCCAACCAGATGCAGTAATCTGGGATTTCAGAGAAAGAACAGCAGCTTTCTCCCATTTGCTTTCTTTGGTACTGAAAGAATGAGCCAGATCATGTCAAGATCACCATAAGGTCAAATATGTGGATGTCTGACGTCCAAATATCACACACTGTGCTGGAGACCCTTAGGAAGCACTGAAAATGAGAGGCTTGCAGTTCCTCTCATGGCTTGTGGGCAAGCTCAGGAAGAGGATGCTTTAGTGTTTGCATCCATTTAGTGTATCTATGAGAGATCAAGCAGAGCATAGCTCCAACCATTCTGTGACAGTCTAAAAATAGACTTATAAATCCATATTGAGGCACTTCAACAACCAACCTAGTTTAGTAGAACTCAACACCCGAATTCAAAGCTCAGGACAGCATGACTCCAAATTTTAGATGTCCTTTCTCTGAAAATCGTTGTTATCAACTTTGAAATATTACAGCACAAAATGAAAAATACAAAATACATTGCTAAAAAAACCAAACCAAACCAAAACAAAATCTGCTAGGATGCTACAGTTAGTATCTCTCAGTGATTTATATAGCAATACTTCAGATTACAAATAAAAATACTTCTCTTCCTCTTGTCCTCAGTCTGAGAATTAAAAGTTGTGGTGTGTTTACTTTTCCTTTGATCTCTGTAATCAAACGTATTAGACCTCCTGCTCTTCACAGTGAGTCCTCAGGACCACCTGTGCCACCTTACTCCCTGCTGTGGATTTGTGGTCAGCAGTAAGACTCTGCTACAATCAGGATTAGAGCCCAGGTGTCCTGCCGAATGGAGACATACTCTTAACAGGGCAGGCAACACTGACTATTTTACCACGAATTCCTTAGCTAAAGGACTGCACACAAGGAATGAGCATGCAGCGTGCCTGAGGTATAATTTTGGGGAAACCTGTTTGCGCCATCTTTCAGGGGTCAGGATAGAGGGCATGTTCTTCAGTTTCTTTCTACAGAGATGCAGTGGAGGGTGTCTTCCTTCTCCCAGCCTTTAGCATTTATACCTGCATTTAGAAGTATTACGTATTCTTTTTAGAGCCCTGAACAAAGGTGAGGAACTGAGGCATATAAAGAGATCAATTTTGCATTACCTACTGTTTCTCTGCATGAGGGTTTTATAACATAAGTAATTTATTTGATTGCTAGGTATGCTTAAAGTGGTTGGCCAGAAAGCTTTGAACTTCACTGAAGTACAAAAAGCAAGCTGTTCATTTAATCAGCACATTTAATTCATCCTGCTTTGCATGCTGTGCCACACTGTCTTCTTTCCATATAAGGATTCTGTGGTATCTTCCTGCAGCACCCCTGCCTCTCTTCTGAAAGCAGCCAAAGATGGCTTTGTGCGTATTGCTTATATATGCTATAGGCCCAACTCCTTTTCGGTGTGCAATGTAGCAGCTACCTCCTTCTCATATATCTCTTCTCTTCAGGTGAGTTGTTTATATTCAAGTTTTTTTTTTCACCGTGACTGAGAGCATGTTCTTAATTTATCTTGCTTTTAAATATTTATTTTTGCTCTGCATGACTAAGTGGGAAATGAATCCGCAAACTGAGTTTTGGTTATATTAACGATTTGTATCATTTATAGGTGTCTTCTGCCTTTAAACGTTTCTTTTTGTTCAATACTTGTTATTTATCAGGTTTCTCTTTAAGCAGCCATTGTTTAGAATCCAGTGAGGGTTTTCTAATGCAAAAATTTTAGAAAAACCTTCAAGGCAAAATTGAAGAGAGGGGGGAAAGATTTTCTAATTTAGCAATCATATTATATTAACAAAAACATGGCATATTTGTCCTGGGCTTTAGTAAGATTAGGGGTATCTGTTTTTTCTCTGAGACTCATTCACTCATACCATATATAAATATTACAACAAATTAATAGGACCTTTTGTGTCCCTTTCTGTGGTCTCTATTTTTTATCTGATTTACCTTCTTATTCTAAATTGTTTAAGGACAGTGTGGCACTTCAGCCTTCAGAGATTATCTGCCACAAATGTTAGAAAAAGTACTTGATTATCCCTTAGCATCTGTTCATGAATACCCCACTTTACTTAACTGGACGGGTTTCAGATAACTCATAATTTCTTTCTCAGTCACATCCTCTCTTCCATTCTAAGTCAGTTCCCTGCCAGACGTCCAGAAGGTGGAAGTTAAAATTTGTTTATGAAATGATTGATCTATTTAGCACTGCTGTGACAAACGGGAAAAGAGAATATAGATTTAAACCTTGTTGTTCAAATTCTCTTCTCTATTTCTGTGTGGAAGACTGAAGCTATTGGTGCTCACCTGGAGGTCATGGGTTTGCCATGGGAAGCAGTAGGTCCATGACACAAGCCCTGTTTCTCTGCAAGCTCCGTGCCTGTTCCCCAGGGGCTCTGTGGCCCTCAAGAAAGGAGAGCAGTTCAGTTGCATTGCAGTTCTTTCTGCTTCCCCTCCCAAACCTCCCACATCTGTGCTTCAAGATGGCCTTGCATTGCATGCATTCGTTTTTATGGACTGTCTATCTGAGAGGTAGTCATTGTTTGTGTCTTTGAACGCAAGCCCTGATGAGACTGAACCACCTGCTTGAAATTTCTTCTTTTTTTCTGTTAGTAGAGTACCGCTGACCTTCTCTTTACCACTTGATGGGTCCCACTGGCAGTTCCACAATCCACAGTACAAAAGCCTACTTACAGAGGACACTTTGTGTCTGTGAGCAGAGCTATCAATAAAGTCCTCGTATTAGTTAACAATGTGGAGATGACCTTTTAGCTGTCTTGGGCAAATCTTGAAAAGAAGGATCAACACTCAGACCACAGTAGGATTTGGCAGAGCTAGGAACTAAGCACTTAAACTCATTTTGGGACTCTGACCTGCAGCCTCCATGCCTATAGGGTTAAATGAGCTCAGAGCAGCACACATTGCTAAGAAGACAATGAGGGCTGAAGTTTCAGAGGTGTAAAGGCTTTATATCCAGTGATTTCATGCTCTAGTACCATCAGATGCTGATAAAGGCATGTATAAATGAAATCAGGTTTGCTGTAATCTCCCATTCAGCTATGAACAACAGAGACCTCACTTTCAAATGTTGCTATGCAGAATTTAGCTACAGTGAAATCCAGGAATTTTCCTAGATGAAGACAGCCATAGCCTCTCTTTGTTGTGGGACCTGGTGGTTATACCATCAGGCTTTTCAGATACATCACTCCTCCCTTTTCATCTTTCTTAGCTCTGCTGATCAGCATAGGAAAACACATGGTTATCCTCCAAATACACTCACAGTCCAACGTGGTGCCATTCACAGACACATGGTCAAATGAGGAATTCTCCTCCCCGTGGACTTTCTAATAGGCCTTCCTGAGTTACATCCAGCAGCGGTGAGTGAGGCTGTTAGTAGCATTTGGGCTTCTGATTCCCTGCATATACAATCAGTAGCATTGCTTTTGCCTTCTGTTGTCAGGAGTTTTAACAGTCAAAATCACTGAAGTTTTACCTTTTTGAGAAAATGAATGCTGAGATTCTGCATAGCAAATTGAAGCTTCAGAAACAGTAGAGTCAACGCATCTTGAGTAGTGGTCACAGACTTGATACAGCTGAACTAAACTCAAGGGAAGAAATTAGGTTTGTTAACCTTGGTGTATTCTGTTCCTTTTTCTATTTTTTTTTTTTTTTTTTCCCCCAGATCTGTTTTGTGGCAGTTGGGTAGTTCTTGGGTTTGCAAAAGAAAGACAGAGTTTGCCTTCTCTTTGAATACATGTGATTACATTTGAGTGTGTTTAGTGCTTATTTTACATCTTATTCTGGACATAAATAGTTAAATGGTTCATACGGCGCTAATTGCTGCAGCATTTAGGATTCTCACAAGGATTTCTTACTGATTGTAAGTGATCCACTTTTTTCTTAACTAAGTTAGAGTCCCTACTAGCACTTGGTCTGTGGGAAATACAGGTCCCTGCACCCACTGTCCTTCTGTCTCCAGGCTGGGGCTTCCACACATCTCTAAGGATGGGGAAAAGGCAAAGCTGGGCCTGCAACTTGGTCCAGGGTCAGGATGATATCCATAGGATTTCCACATGACAAAGGAGCGTTGGCATTTCTCCTCTGCTCAGCCTAGGAAATGTGCCCAGACCTCCACAGAATTCTTCATGTCTACCCGTCAGGTTTTTTTTTCCCACTTACCCTAGAGATGCTTGGTTTAGACTGAAACCGTGTAAAGGAATATGAGGAGAATAATACTCTGTCCACAGCAGAGATGAAAGAGGAGAGGCCCTCTGCTCCTTCTGAGAAAGAGATCAGAAGGTGGAGACTGTAAATGAAAGGGGGAAAGGAAGCTGGATGGCGGGAGATGGTGCCGTCTTGCCCCAGACTGTAATCCTTCTGCAGTTCTGCAATACACACACAGGTGTATACAGCTGTCCTTGTAGTCTGCTAAGTCCTGTGGTTTTCCTTCTTGAGTTACAGGTAGTGAACATGCCTTAGGGAATCAGCCTTGGCTAGAAATGTTTCATAACAACAAAGCTTATATAACTTCATTAGCTAAACTATCTCCTGAGTGTTATAGCTCTGCAGCAATCTTTCTCTGGTATGAGATAAGTCTGCTTGGATGTTTGCTAGTTTATATCTGTAAAGCAGAGGTGTACAGGGAACCTTCACCTGCTACTGTTATTCTGTAGACAAATCTTGTAGTCTATTAGTTAGTTCTGTAACCCTGGAGACCTTGACAACATCCAAAGCTGTGGGTGAGACTCCTCAGAATAAATTTAGCTGATACATTGCAGACATCCGTATCCAAATTAAATGCATGAGAATCCCTTCTAGTCAAAGGCAAGAAACAGACACTTTTCGCTCATTACTTACCTCATTCTAAAGCAGTTGTCTAGAATAGACCAGATGAATTGCACCCAAAAAGATCTCTGCCACCCCATCTGTGTCAGAGCTGTGAAGAGTTGTGACTCTTAACCTGTCTAGCTCTGCCAGCAGAAACGTCTAATAGAGATGTGGTTATACGGGCAAAAGTTTTATTGCTTTATTTGGATTTGCTACAGGATCAGAGTTGGCAGGGCATGATAGTTTATTACATTCCAGGGCAAAATACTGTTTTGTTGATATAGTTATGTCCACACTGGAAACACTTTCTGGTAAAGTGCAGTCATTTCCTCTACTCCATGCCTTATAAAGACCTGCTGTCCAACTCATTCATTCACACTTACTTGTTTGCAATTGTAGGCTTTCATTTCTGGAACAGTGCATAGCAAATGTTTTATTCTCTTGATTTTGCAGTGCATTACTTCACTTTACTGCTCTGGGGATACAGAACAATTTCACTGATGAACTTTTGATTTTGTGATGCTTGCCCTTAGAAGCTTTCCATCCAAAGATTACTGTCTGCCCAAGCACCTGTTTAATGCACACAGTTATGTCCTCCAAGAGGGATCTCTACCCACTGAAGTCGGTGACGAAGTGTCAATAAGACAATATTAAACACTTCTTTTTTTATTACCAGAGAGAAGCTGTAACCTTAAAAATGTGTTAGCTAACATGGTTCAAACAGTATGTTTAAAAGTGCTCACAGGCAGAGTAAGATAAACTTTAATTTATGAAAGTTCAACACGAACCCTAGGAAAGGTTAGGCCATATCATATTGAAATGCCAGTGTGTTTCGTTTTCAAAAGTGTTGGAAAGTTTTAAATCTAATCTCCAAATTTTTTACTAAAAAATTGTATTCATGCCTACATATGTTGCTGACAGCTTCCACCATACTCAGGATTTCCTTTTAAATCTGGCTACTGGGGTCAGGGCCAAGCATTATACTTTTGTTTTAAAAATTGTGATGGAGAAAAAAATTCAAATATAGAATAGCTAGGGTTTAAGAGGCAAATATATATATGTATATATATACACACGTAAATATATATACATATACGCGTGTATGTGTATATATATAAATATATGTCTTTTGATTTGTGAATCAGGTAGCACCACTACCGACATTCTGAATGAATAAGCAGCTTTTTCATTTTTTGCAATGTTTTTTCTTGCTTTATTTTTAATCCTAGAAATAAAATCTAAAGTCTAATGCCTCCCGTCATCCTCTGTGAGTGAGCAGAAATAAATGTGCAGTTTACTTGCTTGCAGGGTGAGTCAGCAAGACAATCCTGCCACCCTGTGCCAGGCAGGATGTAGACAGTGAAATGGGTTTTACTGTTGTCTTTGGCTCCTGGCAGCCCTCACAAAATGAATTTTGATCAGCAGTATCCCAAAAGCAAAGTGTGACCAGACTAATTCAAAATTTACTGTCAGGACCTCAAAGGGAAAAAAAAAGGTACAATTATGTAACTCATATTCATCTGATTAACCAGTATCAGTTAACAGTGAGATTAAGGTAGTTGCCATTTTGGCAGTCCAGTTTCAGGTGTCTGTGAAAAAAGGCAGAAGCCCAAGTGTTCAGATGAAAACCAGGCCACATGTAGTCTGACTCAAAATTTAAGACCTCAAATCTCTTGTGCTTGCAAGCGTACAGCCACATAGGGACGTTAGGTATTGGTGCAAAGACACAATGGTGGAATCACGTTTTTATGCCTAGGGTTCAAGTATAGTTCTGAATGTTTCCTTTGCTCTGCTTCCAGAAGATAACAAGATAAGAAACTAAAGACAAAATGCTGAAAGGATTTATACCAGTTCTGGTATAAAATGTACTATTACATAAGTAACATATCCTTGATGTTTTAGTAAAACAATGCTGTCTGTCTTATCAACAAGAAGTAAAATGACTCACATGATAGCCTTGACACATGGCTTGCAAGCTGGATGAATCCTTAACAAGGATAGTCCATGATAATTTATCACAGGTGGCTTCAATGACCTAGTAAGCTTTTTCAGTGATTAAAATTAGGTCTGATTGTTTTAACCCCTTCGTTAAAACATGAACACAGGCACTTCAGAACAAAATTTATGTGCATATAAGACTGAGTTGTTTATGAAAGAGTTTGTGCAAAATACCAAATGAGAAAAATAACCCAAAATGATCTAACAAGATTAGATATAAGAGAAGCAATAGCAGAATTCATTTAAACTTGAAAAATTAAGGCTAAAGCAATAGAGGAAATAAAATCCAAACCAGTGAATTTGAGAAGTGGGAGAAATGGATTAATAGCCATGAATATGCAATGAATTACATAATGACATATGACAGTAAAAAGTCACAGTCAATCCAGAATTCCAGAGAATTGTTTAATGAGAATTTCCCTAAAACAGGAACATCTTGTTGCCAGATACTTGCCATACATATTGCAAATATGAATCTGGATTTGCTATTTCAAAGAGAAGAAGGATAAATAAATAACTCTGTGTGACCCAGCTAAATTATGGCTACAGAACTCTCAGCGTTGTTACAAACCAAAAGAACTTGACTGTGCCTGTAAAAACTTTGCTACTTCCAGAATGCCATTGCTGTGCAGATGCTCACTGGGGCTGAAGGTGAGAGGCTAATAGATAACTCCAGAAGTGCAAGAGAGGCTCTTCGGCAGAGTAGTGCAGTCCAGCATTAAGGGACCATTGCTGGTGAAGTGAAGAGGAAAGTATTCGATATGAGCATGTAGGACCAAAAGGACTTGCTCAGCATCAGTATTGCTTGCTTAACTTTTTTTTTTCCCCCCCAATTATCAAAAGCACATCATTATGAGGAAGAAAAACAGCAAATATGAGGACGCATACATACATGTCTCTATCTGTTTCGTGATATATATATATATGAGAGTACAAAATGGTAAGCAAAAAACCTATTTTTAAGGGACAGCAAATTGCTTATTTACTTAGAAGAGTAATATACTCAAAGAGATGCTTAGTTGCTTTAGTAAATGACTTCAGTACTCCCTAATTTCACAGCTATGTTTTTCAAATACCAGAGTTAGGATCAGCTGTATTGATTAGGGTCATTACTCAGAGTTCTGTGCAATCAGCATAAACTGGTGATTAACAGGATCATTTATTTGGAAGCAGCTGGAACATGAAACCATGGGGATAGTCAAAAGATGTGCAAGTGCAGACTGTATTTTGCCTTTTATTGTTTCAATGAGTATTATTTTCCTGTAAATACTTTTTTCCGTCTCCTTTCAAACCTTAACTTTTGATGATTGTGTGCAGTGTGCATGTGTAGTAGTAGCTTTGAAGGATGATAATTTACCGGTGGGTTTCTCCGTGGGGGGAAAATTAAAATGTACAGTCTTTTGTCTGTGTGGTGAGTTGCTAAATCACTTCCCACAGTATGACACAGCTTGCGGCATTATACATGACATAAAAACTCTTCATTAACATGTGTCGTTACTGTGTCCCACTGTGAAAAATGTGTTATATTAGTTGGTCTGCTCATAAGTAAACCTTGTTGTAGGAGAGGGTTTTGTATTCCTGTGAATAAGAATGAAATACTGAAATGTATTTTACATTGTTTTGTCATGACCCAAAATACAAGGAAGTAGGTTGGAAGATCTCTCTGCCCTTCACGTCTAACACAGTATTTGTTGTCTCTTCTCCACTGTCTGTATAAATATCTGTTCAACTTTTCTAAGCAGAAAGTGTGGAAAAGAAGTATATACAACACAATATCAGAAAAGGAAAGAAATACAGTTGACTTTGATAGGGAATTTACTGTCCTTTATTAATTCTGCACAACTTCAGCCAAAGTCCACCTTGCCTAGGAGTAGGTCAGAAGCTTCCATCGGAGTACTCTGTCACCTGCCTCCATGACAAAAAAGCCTCCAGGGTGTGCAGTGTCAGGGTGACATATTGTGTGTTGGGACCTTACTCTGCCTAAGGCTGTTCTTAGACTTACTGCCAGCTGTTTAAGAGCTTCCGTGTGCTGGTTGTGCAGGTACAGGAAAACACCTCACCTGTTGGGCTTTTCTAAAAAGACAGCCATTAGAGCTCTTGTAAGAGGTACTGGGGAGGAGGGGTATGGAGTATAGTACTAACTTAGAACACAGTCTTTTTACTTTTGTTTTAACTTTGTTTTAACTTTGTTTTAACTTTGTTTTAACTTTGTTTTAACTTTGTTTTAACTTTGTTTTAACTTTGTTTTAACTTTGTTTTAACTTTGTTTTAACTTTGTTTTAACTTTGTTTTAACTTTGTTTTAACTTTGTTTTAACTTTGTTTTAACTTTGTTTTAACTTTGTTTTAACTTTGTTTTAACTTTGTTTTAACTTTGTTTTAACTTTGTTTTAACTTTGTTTTAACTTTGTTTTAACTTTGTTTTAACTTTGTTTTAACTTTGTTTTAACTTTGTTTTAACTTTGTTTTAACTTTGTTTTAACTTTGTTTTAACTTTGTTTTAACTTTGTTTTAACTTTGTTTTAACTTTGTTTTATTTTTTTAACTTTTTTTTTTACCTTCTTTTTACTTTTTTTTTTTTTTAATATAGTAACTGCATAATTGTGAAGAAAGCAGGATGCAGTGATTGTGCCGAACTTGCAAAAATTAAGGACATCTGCAACCTAATTAATACAAATTAAGTATGCCTTTCAGGCTTCTGGTCTTTCATTGTAACTCTGAGTAAAGGGACATACATAAGAATTACAGTTTGAACATGAATGTCTTTTGCCCACATTATATTAATTTGATACCATATACCATTATCCAGT
The DNA here is from genome assembly GCF_000690835.1 of Fulmarus glacialis. Taxonomy (NCBI): domain Eukaryota; kingdom Metazoa; phylum Chordata; class Aves; order Procellariiformes; family Procellariidae; genus Fulmarus; species Fulmarus glacialis. Next base: position 44,386 of record NW_009221900.1, read on the forward strand.
GGATTTGCATTTTAGTGTCCGACATCATCTTCTGACAACAACAAACACTTGGTACTCTTACTTGAAACAACACTGTACAGAAAAGGCACCAAACCTAATTCATGGTTTATTAAGAAAATTATTTGTATATTACATTAAAAATGGAATGTAATTCAATAAAGTATTTAGCAGAGGATTCTGGATGGGAAGGCACTCCTGTGTGCAATGTAGGAACAGATAGAAATAGTTGATTAGAAAGAAAGAAAATTCTGATTGATGAATCTCTATGATGCCTACCTCCCATCTTAGGTACCACACAGATACCATTACATAGTTATCAATGCCATGTCAATTCTTACTGCATTGTGTTAAATGCAGACCCAGAGTGGACATTATTGAACAAGCATATACTTCCTCATTACAATTATGGTAATGGATTATCACTAAGATATTTACGTAAGAATAAATGTCAACAACACACAGAGAATATCAGCTCTTACATCTTTACCTGTTCTCTCCTTTTTCTTTTTTTTCTTTTTTTTTTTTTTTGAGTAACTAAACTTTTTGCAAAATGAAATGTCACATTTGCTTACATAATGTTATAAAAATGTATATATTAAAGATTAGCTCAGTTTTACCCTCCAAAAGAACTGGATTCATTTTGATTATCTTTATAACCTGTCAAAACTGAAATGTGGCACGTGGTGTTCTAAAATGAAGTTATGGCCTCAGAAACTTGGAGTGGAGTCTTCTGTTAAGGAAGCTTTTGTGTTTCATTCACTGGCAAAGCTAAATTTATTTTCCTTAAAGTAGATGCATTTCCTATTAGAACAATGAAAACCTGTGATGCTCTGGGTAATGTGCATTTTGACTAGCCTTCTGGCTGAAAATGAACGAGAAATTTGTTAGTGTCACATCTGTCATGCAGCTTCTGCATCATCGATTTATCTTCCTCCAAGGGAAGGTTAAACGTGTAGCCTTCCATTGCATGGTGTGCACTCTTTGGCTCTGCACAAGGAAGATAAAGCCTGTCAGAAGGAAGTCATGAGTCATTGGTATTCTGGTTTCTTCAATATCAGCTTATTTCACAAAAGGCATTTTTCATTCATTTGCCTTTCAACCCAGACAGAAAACAGAATATTGTATAAACAATAACTGAGCCATCAAATACAGTCAGTCCTGGCCCATATTAATATACCCCGGTCTGTTGCAAGAGTAAAGGGGTTGGTATATCCCACTTTTGCTATTACATCCACTTCTCCCCAGATCTTTTTCCCTTGCTGCTTTGTGATACTGAGGATGGAAGAAATTTATTTAGTTCATCTTTTCCCTTTCTTTGCACCCCTCCATCCATGTTCAATACTCCCATGTTGCTGGCACATCTTAGCCTATTCTCTATCACATGTTAATAAGCACTTGCAGTCAGCAGGTGCTGGTACCATGACTGAAAATAAGCATCACAAATTCAGTCATCTATTTTAAATAGAAGTGGAGATGCTAGGATGTCCACTAGATTTAAATCCTCGATGAGAAGGATTGAGGTGCAATTTCCCCATTCCTGTCACAGGTTCATCTACCTCAGCTTTCTATTTTGATAATTATTTCCTTTATTGATTGCTTTTCTTAGTTTTCAATAATTGCTTCAATAATTGTAACGGGATTAATGAATGCAAGAGGTAAAAAATTTGTATTAGCCATAATCATTTAGCTTTATGGCCCTCAGCTGGAGCATGTCAGAATGACGAAATGAGTAGCAATAGCCTGGGTTTAAAAGTTGCAAATATCCGGATCTTCCTCATCAGTAAGGGAGGAAAGATCCCAAGATGTTTCTCAAAGCTAGTTCTGTTTCTTGGGGCTGTGTATCCCCCCACCTGCTCATCAGTTCAACTAAAATCTGGCAAATGTTAGGATCTTCTTTTTATTATTCCTGATGTTATTACTAATTATTTCTAGTATATTCCTACTATGCCAGTAACCATGGCCACAAAAAGTCTAGTTTTCAAGTACTGCAGGATCTTCTGTCTTGTTTTTGCTCAGAGTGCTTCAAATTTTTAACTTCGGCACTGTCTTCAAAATCCCAATCAGAAAGCTGAGTTGGGATTTTTGGTTGGTAGATTTATATGTTTTGGATGGCTCGTCTCCCACTAACAATGGATTATTTACTGAAGAACAGATGGAAAGCCTGAGGCCACCTCTCTCCCTGCCCTCCCTGCAGCAGGGTCTGAGCGTCAAGTGCAGAGCAGCTGGTACAGAGCCAGCTTCCAAATGGCCATCAAGACTGAGCATTGCAATCATTTAACGTGCTGTATAGAGTAATCCGATCTAGGCCCCATCTCCATCATATTCCCCAAGATGAGTGGGATAGAGAGAGGAGATGGGAAAACTCCAACATACAAGGGCATTTCTAAGGAATAACCTATCAGGATTGCTGGGAATAATAAGGGTTTAGGAGACATAAAGGAGGGTATGGGGAAAGGAATAGAGCATATGGTACACACTTGGAAGTATGAGGGAGACCTCAGACTCACCCTGTGGAAAAGACGGCTTTCATGGGGAGAGTGCCAGCAGCTCCTCACAGACAAGGAGGGTGGGAAGGGGCTCCTGACACAATCCCATCTCCTGAAAAGATGGGAATGGCAGAGCTTCCCCTTACCATCCCAATCTGTGTCAGGGGTTGGAAAGGGCTGTGCCATACATTTCCACACCATAGGATGGAGACTGGAACGCGGGGAAGATACCCTCCATTGCCTCAATTACAGAAGGAAAATTATGTCTCCTGAAAATATTGGAAAGCAAGCCTTCCTGCTCAGAGGTAGCCAGGCATTTGGCACGGTCACTTGCAAATAAAGGAAGGAAGTTCAAGTGGGGGTGCTGAATGCTTTTGGATACACCTCCAAACTCATAGCTGCTTCTCTGACACTCCCCCTCACCAAATACTTAAATAAACTGAGAAAGTTTTAGAATAGATAACTTGGACTCCCCCCCCAGATCCCATCACTACACTGCACCCCTAGTAGTTCAGCTAATGGGTTTTGGAGGCACCATGCTATAGACAGAGATGGGAGAATTTTAAGGATCTATCAGTGAACTCAACATAACAGTAACTTCAAAAAATAAAAAGGTTTTGATAGAGGTTTTGTTAATTCGGTTTTGGGTTGGGTTTTTTTTTTTGCTTTGTTTTTTTTTATTTGTTTTCCTGGCAAGATGATGCACCCCGGTTATTTGCGTACTCCTTTCTGAAACCAGAATGTCAGAAGTACAACATGTTCCCTGAACTTGCTGGAATAAATATTATACATGGCCCCCTCTGGAGCATTTTCATTAGCGTGCTTCTCTGCTCTCAGTGCATGTAACTTACTACATAATTCATCTAAAAAGCCCATAGAAAGCAGCCCCTCTAGGGATGGCAGGCATCCTTGGAGGACTCTAGGTCCAAACAGTGTTGCGTAGATTGTGGCTGTCTCTAAAAGTTCATGTTCCCAATATAGTTACTATATGGGCATATCTTTATTGAATATATTTGTTTGCTATCCTTGCTGTCTGTGGGTGGGAATATACTAGAGACTATTCCAGATTAGACTGATGTTTGTTCTGGACATATATGAGTTAGTAAAAAGTGATCCTCTGGAGATATATTCAGAGTGAACCCTAACATACGCCAATCACTGGGTGCAACCTGAAATGTACAGAGTACAACAAGAGGCAGGTTTGGCTTCTGTAGCAATTTCTCCAGGGTACAATACAGTGTTACCCAGGCATAGCCAAGTTAAGTCTGAACAAGCTAGTTTGCACAACATCACAGCAGTGCTCCCATAGTGCTAGCTACCTTGGCTTCCAGCATCTCGGCTATCTCAGCTGAGATGGGGCTGTGTATTTCTGAACCCCACTGTATTGTGCTGTGCAATACTCCTTGTCAGCTGCCCACACGAGCACACACAGACACACCACCATTGTGGCCTGGACAATTATCTGAAGCTCTTACATGTTCAGAGGTGCAGGGTCACACTGTTGCACAAAGGTTAGTCTCCTGCTTCTTTTGTTCTTTCATGGTTGGTTTCAGTCTTACTGCTAGAACCAAGTTCTTTATGAAACTGATTCTTTTATAGACCTCAAGCAGAGTCTTACCTGAAAACAGATCTAGCCCTTTAAGTTTGTACCTGATCTTTTCCCAAAAGAGAATGTGCTGCAACATAGACCTTTCACCTACTGCTTCCTCTCTGTCATGAAGGTGCATTTCACTATGCTTGGTTATAACCAGAACTGGCATTTAATTTTTTTGGCAGATTTGGAGGGGGATAGTGCATGATAATAGAGTCTTTGGTCTTTTTAATGGTGTGTTCACCATTTGAAACCTGTGTGCTCACGAGAGATGAGGTGACAGTGGATAGCTTTGCCTAGGCAACACTGGTTTTATTCTCTCCTTTAGTAAATGACAGTGTTAGAAGTGGCAGCAATACAAAATCTCATTATGCTCTATTGAACTAAAAAGCAATATTTTCAGAATAATATTTTGTGAACTAACAAGTATTACAAGGCATTTCCTAGGAGCAGAACTAGGTAGCACGTAAATACTGAAGCAGTGTGCATACGAATGTACGCCAGTGTGAACTGTTTAACTTTGCCTTTCCTTTAGGTTTCATTTCAAACAAAGTAGGATTTTTGTGTTTTTTCAGAGTATTTCATTCCATCACACAAAGGAAAAAAGCCTCCATGTTGTCTTTGACAGTATTCTGTCATAATAGTCCAAAACTCTTTTGGAGATTTATTTATGTAACTTTACAGTACTTTGAACCAGTAGAGGAAGACACAGCAGTTTTAAGAAGAGCAAATAGCATTGCTTTAGTTAGCATTCAGCAAGTGCTCTTTTCTGGGAAGGAATATGGCAGAATTGCAATACAGGGAGAAAAAGTCTTGCGTTGATCACTGAAAGTAATGGATCATTGAACTCCTGCATTAATCTGCCCTCTGGTGTCTATACATTATAAAAATTCAAGCATGTTGCAGATTGCCTGCCTACCATACAACTAGAAAGTAAAAGATTTACAGGGTAAATTACTATTGACATACACCAGGTCATTGAGACTGAACAAAAATTGCTGTATTCAGCTTACTGCAAACATCAGCTTTGCCTTTTCATGTCTTCAATCTTCCTGAGGCTAAACTTCTTTACAAGGACAATGGTTTGTGTTTTGGATTAATCAGAAGCCTTGGTCATTTGAAAGGTCATGTATGCAAGGAATAGCAAAATCTCTTTTTTAAATGACCTGTGTGTTGGCTTTTGTGGAGAATTGTGGGAATCAAAATCTATAGAAGCCATTAGTGGAAATGTATGTCTGAAAGAAAATATAACAGTGATAAGCCTATTATATTCTTTGAATCCAAGCTCCTACTGATGTGGGGTTGGATAGGGATACATTTGACTGATTTTCAGAGTCAGTCAGTTGTATTTTTGCACCACAGTCTTTTGCAAAACATAAGCCTTTGGAATTGTTACCAAGGACAAGATCTCTTCTATTTTTGCTTAAAAAATTCTTTATAACTAGAAGATGAGACATAAGCAAACCAGACAAAAAAGTCTAAGAATAAAATAAGTCGCTTTGGTAATGAGAAGCATTTGAATGCACAGGTTCGTAGTTCATAGAATGAAGAATTATGTCTGGCTGCAGTAAAATGAAGGGGGTTACATTCTTAAGCAAAGAAACTCACGTAAGGCTCGGAGCAAAAGTCTGCAAAACAAGGCTCAATGAATTCTCTTTACACTGGTGTGATGATATTTCTCCAGGTTGTATTTCTTCATTCATCAATTTCTTGTACTTCACCTTTGCAGAATATGCAAGTAATTCCTTCTGTAAAGCTTAATATTTTTACTGTATATTTTGCTTTTGAAATGTCTTAAAAAAAATGGGAACAAACTGACCCCCAACTCATAACTGTTCAAAGCTAAGCTCCTTTAGAGTCCTTACACGGACTAACATCCTCTGACGTTTGAGCTACTAGTATTTGCAAAGTTGCTATGGTGACAAATGTAGTTCTGGTTAAAAAAAAAATAATAATTCTATTTTGCTTAACCACAAATTCCAGAAGAACTCAGCATGGTTCCAAAAGAACATTTCTGCCAAAATGAATGCACGGTGGCCTTTTTTCTGAGCAATTGTATCTTTAGTAAAATGTAAGTGTACAGGGAAGTCTGACCTCTGCTTTGGTCACAGTACCTTATGATCGCCTACTCAAATTAATATAAAACAGATTTAAAATAGCACAGTATCCATTTCTTGAAGGAAAGATCAGCGCAGGCCCAAGGGAACAATCTGTAGCACAAAATGCCTGGCGCTTGCTTGAGCTTCTTTTTGGTCATTCTGATGAAGTAAAACAACCCTAAAGGCAGTGCGATCCCTCCCCTTAAATTCCTCTGCCTGGCACTGCAAACCGATCACACATGGCTAAAAGGTGCTTTGACTCATGCAGGGGGGCCTGTGGGCAATGGCATTGGACCCAGAGTGACAAAGATAGCTGTAGCAGGTTTTGCCTATGTCCATCCCTCTGGTCTTGTAATAAGCAAAGCCAGCTGGGAAGATTTGATCCATTTTCTGTCTTTCACTAGAAATGGTTGTCGGACTACATCATGATTTTTTTTGTGCATGAAATATTTTGCAGACAAGGATCTGAATATGTAGAGATAATGGCTGTTATGACAAGGGGTCACTAGTGAACTTAGCACCCACACAGACCAGCTTCCAAAACACTTAGGATTTTTGAAACACAAACAGATTTTTGAAGCTATTTCATCTTTTCTCACAGAGACCCAGAGCCCTGATACACAACAGGATTCCCTTCCAGGGCTCCCTCTCCTAAATGTATAGTTAGGCAGGTTAGTTTCTATTTCAGTGCAGTTTTCCTAAGCACCCTGTATTATTCGGGAGGGGCAGCGGGGGAGAGAGAGAGAGATGCTCTACATCTTTTTCTCTCTCCATTGACCATCTGGGGACAGAAGATGTATTAATATCCTACCAAGCACTTGACTCAGAGCCTAAAGCCAGACATAGTCACAAGTCCAAGGCAAAGGGTAAGTGCTTATAGTAAGCTTGCTGCACCCTGCGTTACCTTCAAGGGCAGGTAATGCTGTCAGTTAGAAGGTGGTGGCCAGCAGCATCACTCATGGCTGAGCCTGGAGCCAGAACGTGGAGCTTTTCTTCCTACAGAGCAGGTCTGAGTATCAGCAACTGAGAGGTGGTACGAGTGTGCTCCTAAATTGCCCATTAGCTGCATCACATTCAAAGCGCAGAAAAGAGCTTTGTAGGGTAAGCTGTTTCACGACCAGTACTCAAGGTCCCATGGTGTTTCAAGGCCTCAGATACTCCAATTCAGCTGTAGTCATGGTTAGGGCTTGTATAATTTAAATGGAAGGTAAATCAAAGTTCAAACTCAGCCCCTGTCCATGGCTTAATGCACAATGTAAATGTTGCTGTCGTCCTGGTAGGTCAAAGAGCTATAGTGCAACGTGCTGGAGAGAAACAACAGAAGGAAGACAGAATGGCTCTGAAGTTTTGCTGATAAATTTAGATCCTGATTTTAAAAGGTTAAAGACAAGAAATGAAATCAATAAGTATTGATTTTGTTTCAAAGCTCTGGTTTTAGATTATAAAGTTTGCATTAAAATGGGAAAGTACTTTTTTTAATTGTGTAGGAGAAAGTGTCACCACTTCTTTCTAAAAATATAGGAAGAATGTTGATGCCAGGAGAAAATATTGAAAGATTGTCTTGTTTTAACAAGCAAAAGTAAAACTTGTGTTGATATTATTCCTGTAATAATAATTCCTGACAGATAATCCTTAGTTTATTTGAAATCCAGAATTAAACAGAATCGTGTTACCCTAGATGTCAAAATCAGTATTGTCTTTTTTGGCTTGTTAGAATTCTGTTTGAAATTGATTTAAGGGGAATTTGCTTTGCTTTGACTTCTCTCTCTCTCTCTCTCTGTCTCTCTTTTAAGGTCAACTCAAATCAAAACATACTCTTGGGATAATGCCCAGGTTATTTTGGTCGGTAACAAATGTGACATGGAGGATGAACGGGTAATCTTCACTGAGAGAGGCAAACATTTAGCAGAGCAACTTGGTAAGAAAAGAAATTACAAAAGCTTTATGTTTGCTTGTGAGAATGCACAAAGTAATGTCATTAATTGCCACAGTACTTGTAATGAAATATTCGTGATACATTCACTGTAAAGGAATAGTCTTACACCGCCTCCCTTTTGTTTCTGCAATCTGAGGTCTGAACTGCCCTTGTTGATATCACTAATACTGTAACATCATTAGAATGGACATGTGTCCAGGAATGACCTTATGCAGAACTGTGACGTCTGTCATCTAAAAGTGTCCACAAGACCAGTGCTGGCTCAGAGGCTGGCTTAGACTAAAGACGTATCTGATAAAACATTCTTTATGCTGCTCCTTAGATAGGAAGTACATTATGGCCTTTGTGATAAACAGCAAGATTATACAATATTTTTAGATAGTTATAGCTATAGGCAGATACCTCCTAGCCAGGGAAAAAATTTTAAAAAACACCAACAATCAACAAAAAACCAAGCAGACGAGAGGAGAGGTTGAAGAAACAGCTAACTCAAAATATGAACTAGACTTTTTTGCAAGTTGAGAACATTTAGGTTATGATTTCCATTACCAATAATCCAAAACAGAAAGACACCAATATCCAACTCCCACTGATAACGGTTCATCTACTGCACATTTACATAGGTGTAAATAACATGAACCTCTGTTTCATAAAGTCTCCCTCTAGGAGGCAAATATTGTCCACATAGAAAATTATGGAGCTGTGAACATCTCTGTTCTTTCTGTTTCTGCCCAGCAGTGATACCCTTTCATACCATGAAATGTTTTTAAGGTGGCACTGGCCAAATTGTAATGGAAAATCTCCAGAGCATCATCATCATACTACCACCCGGCCTGTTTTTTTCCTTCAAATTTGCTGATCTCTGGAAAGCATGCTCAGCTGGTGCACAAATCAAACCCTGGCATCACTGGAGGTCAATTTCTGTGCTGTACTGGGCATGGGTTTGTTATTATTTTTAAAACTGACTGTGGTAAAGGCTCAGTCTGGTGAACATGTGTGTGACTAAGATCTCCTTGTCACTCTTCCTATATAGGTGTTCAGGGGAAAGGGTGTTTTAAGAGTAACTGCATGGGAAACAAAGAGAAATGATGGCATTTCACAGTACACCACCTGTGCTGGATCTAATCCCATGCTGGCGGTTCTTAACTTATGTATATTCATAGCTCGCTGATCTTATTTTTTTAAATAATTTTTCTAGTTGTACAATTGCTTATCCTGGTAAATAATTTCATCAGAATAATATATCTTCCTGTCACATCTAAGTAAGCATTACATGTGTGTAAAAGCATACCTCAAAAGTATACATTAAAAATGACCATGAATTAGTCCTTGAAAGGTGACAGAAAAGATTTAACAGCAGGTTATGTCCAGAAAAATTGCCAACATTTGTGAAGAACTGAGTTTCTAAAACTGTTTGCAATAAAACCAAAATGGTTACCATTGCACCTGCTTTAACAGAGGATATTTTTCTTTGCAGAAATACCTGTCACATTATATATATTTCTATAATCTCTTCTTCCCTCTGTAAGCATTTCTAATATTTTTTTCATTTTAATAGGAGCTAGGAAAGTATATTCAATGGAGGAAGAGATTAAAAAAATGCAACTGTATACTTTTACCCCAAATTTAGATCAGGCACTAAAATGTCTGGCGATGAACATAAATCTGCAATGTAGAGTTTCAAGATTTTTTTTCAAGTCACATAACTAATCTGAATTTCTATTCCTTGAACTATTTTCCTATAGAAAGATTAATGCAGTGAGTTGACAAGGAATCCCCAAGGTCATGAATTTAGCGAGATGAAAAGGAACTTTGCGTGTTGTACAGTCAAGAATCCTCAGCTGTAATAACCAATGCTTGCAAAAAAAAAAAAAAGAGTAATGAGATAGATATCAAAACTCATGTTGCTTTAAAGCAAACTCAGATTCCTGGGATTTAGAAATCAATCTTTATGGAAACAGATTATCCTCTGTTCCCATCTTTATCTACTCTGGGGTTTTACTTTCTCAGGTATACATCCTGTGGCTGTCTGGCAGATTATTGTATTGCCTGGCAGATTATTGTATTGGATAAATTGTGGCTCTGATCCCGTATGTCATTTACTGGACTCAGACTGCACACACAAACGTTTATATGTTTCCTGTACGGCTGTAAACATTTCTTAAATCTGCTCAGAGATTGTGGGAGGTGGTGTCAGGAAAAGCAGAAGAACGAGTTTCCCTGAATTGTAGTAAGTGCTCTGGCCATGTTGGCCAGTTTGAAGGGCACGTGTTGTGTCAAACACTTGGGACTGTCTTTTCTTTCTCTGCCAGTGAGTTGATAACATCTCTTGCGGGCAAGTTTTAAAAATAACAATATAGATTTTTGTGTCCAGCAAGACATTTGAAGACTGTGGGTCCTTTGAATGCCACGGTCTGCAACGTTTACAAGCCACAATTACAAGCAAGCACAACGCATGAGTGCTGTACGAAGAACATATTGTGAAACACTCTGTTCTCAAGTGTGGTTTTATTTTCAGCTCTGGTTTATTTGAAGTCACTGAGAAAATGAATACATGTACATTTTGGGCTGGGTTTTCAGAAGGTCAAAAAGAGCGCTAGGCATTTAACCCTCCGGGAAACATGGTGTCCTGTTGAGAACAGCGTTACCGGAAAATTGTGCCTCTTTTGTGGCTGCTGACCTCTTTGAAAAGTGTAGCCGTCAATTTTATTAATGAATGAGGTGTAATCAATCATTTCTTTAAATCTCAGTGCTGGCTTATTTCTCAAGTGTAACCCAAACAAGTGGTTTAGATCAACCAGCAATAGGCCTCGTTACCTGCAAAGGTCTGGCTAAACTAGTCAAGCATCCTGTGGTAGCTCTGAGTATCTCTTTCATAACACTAATGGAAGTTCACAAAAGAGAGAAGGAATGGTTAACAAAACCAGATCTGACCTTGAAGGGAAATAACAGAATGTTTATGAAGACAGAATTTGTCTCATTTCCATTTTAGATTTTTTTAAAGTTTGTTGTTAATGACATAGGGCATGAAACTGGCGACAGATCATAGCAGCAAGCAGCATACTACCTTACCTATGGTAATGGCCAGAAGTGCCTTCTGAAAGCTATAAAAGGGCAAACATACAGTGATACTTTCCCAGATTGTAGCAAATTATATTCGTGGGTCTTATGAACCAAAGGCAGTATCTTCATATTCAATAACCCTTTCACGATTTTTTTCCATGGCCTTGTCCAATGATGTCTTTGAAACCATATAAAATCTTACTATCCACAACATCCTTTAAATATGTGCAGTTTATCTGAGTTTTCTGCTTTGAATTGATGACCATTTGCTAGTTTTATTTGATGTTTCTTCACTGTTATATTCTGAGAAACAGTGAACAATTGTTTGCTGTTACCTGCTCTGTAACACTGTTGGTTTCAGAGACCTCTATCATACCTCTCCTTTTTCTCCAGGCTGAAATTCCCAGACTATTTCATCATTCCAGACACAAAGACCATCTCACACCTTAGCCATTCCTTGTCACCCTATTCAGTAATTTTTGTAAGTGGTACAGCCTTTTTTCAGAAATTAGTTCATGGTTGTTTAACATAATAGCATCATTAAAAGAGTAATGTTAGAAGGAGGTGAAAACAGACAGGATCAAATAAATTCAGTTTAGTCATGTAACTTTACCTCACAGAGATATCATACTGAGAAAATATAGAAACATGACAAACCAGACAGTAGAGAGAACTAACGTAATGTTAATATTGACACAGGAATCACAGCAAACACATTTAAACAAGTTTATTCACTAATCACTGCAAAAAAAGGGGTGTGGAACATAACATTTATGCTATTTTGTCTCTTCATGAATGTTTGTTCTCAGCATTACATGCATCGGCTATTGAGTGAAGTCCCAATATTGTCAGCACTTACATGCTTTAAAGCATTTTAGTAAAAAGTGCTTGGAACTCCTTGCAAGCAAAATGCATGCACGCTTGCCAGCTGCATTACTCACTCTTTTGACATATTCATCTAATGCATCTCAGCTGAGTTCAAAGCTTCATGTGTTCATGAAAGTTTGGTGTCACTTGTCAGAATAGAAATAAAAAGAATGACTCACAGATGGCATGAATTTCTTGGTTCCTTTTATTCGTGGTCTCTATGATATATTGTGATTTACATTCTGGCAAAGGACTAGCAGGCAGAGGTTTGCACAGAGCTTTGAATAGATTGAGTAACTGCACATGCAAATGGACAGTTGCATATATAGCGACGTACAGCATACGCAATGGCATACAGTTTCTCCATTTATTTATGACATTTTGCTGTGCATGCAAATTAGGTACATAATTTTATATGTGTTCTTGGGTTGCTCATGTGCTTCTGTACAATTCCTATTTGTTATGTGTGTGCTACACATTACTTCAACACTCATTAGTTTTTAATTGCAAATACTGCCATTACAGAGTATATTACATCTTTAAGACCAGAGCCCCTAAGGTTGCTGCAAAAGTACAATTCTACCATAGGTCCAAACTATGCCTATTGCGCTCATGCTGCACCAGCTACTAGGAGGGGTACTGCAAGATCTGCCCCAAATGTCTGGCTACCTTTTCTGTAAGGTCCTGTTCGTCCTGTCCCACCTTTTTAGCTCAGGTTGGTTAAGGCTCTGGGAAATGGAGCTGTTGTATCATAAAAATGTTAGCTGGAAGGGACCTCTGGTGACCATCTAGTGTGATGTCCCACTAAAATCTACTCTGGCTCTATGTTCTGTCCAGCAGTTTTCAGGGCAGTGCCCTTCCCATCAGATTTTCTGTGCCTTCACATTTCTTACACTCTGCCACCCGGGGTCACTCGTGGCTGGGGGCGTCCAGCACATCCAAGCATGGCTTAGGGTACACTCACCTGCTTTCTAAGTGTATCCTGGCACACTGTCTCTCCCAGAGGCCACCAACCAATGTCAGAAAACAAAAGGAAACAGGCCTTTTCTGGGTGAGCTCTCACGTTCCCTTCTGCAAGGGCCAGCAGAAGCCAGCCCTCACACTGTATTCAGGGCACCTGCAAAAGGCTCTGAATGCTACGTGCCCCAGCGTCAGCAGTGCCTGGGGCTTCAGTGCTCCTCCACAGCTTGTCACTCAGAGAGGTAGTCATTTTACACCTCAGGTTTTAACATATACCTTATTTTGTATATTTTGGGGTGGTTTTCCCCTCTCCATCCTTTCTTTTCTCATCTCTTTTGGGCCATTTCTTCCTCAAAGTCTTTATTTTCAGCTTTTTCTTTCTTTCCTTCTCTTGATTCCCAGTGCTTTGAAAAGAAATTCCACCAAAAACGAGAAGAAAATTTCTCACTTCAAACCAAAATCAGCCTGCCTTGCCTATTTTGTTTTCATTTTGTTGTTGGCTCAGGCGTGTATGTACATAATGGTCATGCTGGGGAGATGCCAGAGACCCGATTCAGGAGTGATTAGATTTCTTCAAATTAAACCCATTTAGCACCCCAGCAAGCCTGAAAGTGGAGCGTTTGACAGTGTTCTGTGCTTATACAGGGTGCAATTCGGCATCCAGCACTTCTGTGTGATCTGACCAAGCCTGCAAGACCAGGCGGGCTGCTGAGATGGGGCAGGAACATGACTGGTTTCTGAATCTCTCCAGGGCTGGGGTACAAGACAGCAGCTCCCAGGCGTCACAACTGGAGTGAACCTTCATTTGCCTTGGAGGATGAGCCCTGGGGGGTAATGTGTACATTAGGCATCTGTGGGTACACTGGAGGTATTGGGCATCTGTGAGTTTAGGCAGCAACAGAAGAGGCATTTTTAGGGCTGTAATTTTGGCATCTAAATTGGGAATCAAGTGGGACTTGGCACCTCAGCACACAGCTTGCTATAACAGCAAGTTCTGTTTTGCCTCTGTGGCTGGCTGGAGGCCGTGATGCAGAAGGCAGGGTCACCAGCAGCTTTGAGAGCACGGACATATGGCTGTGTCTAACTTTGCATTAGAAACGAAAATAATTGGGTTGTGCAGGAACATGCCTGTTCATAGTTCCACCCTTCACTGTTTTTTAGCTCTTTTTAAAGGGCAAATGTTAGTGCCAGAGGAAGGAGACAGACTGAGAGCACTGACTGACAACAGAGTCTTCTGTTTAGTTACAACACACACAGGGTATTGGCAGAGCAATTAAAGGCTCCTGTCCCTAGGATGATTTTTTACAGTGGGGAAATGCCAACCTGCCGTTGCTTTCACGCATTTGGAGCTGTGTTACAGGAAAGTTACTTAATGACAATGGGAAGCAAGGGATTGTGTTTGCTCAACAAATGTCTCATGTAAACAAACAAAAAAAATTTCTTTGCCAGGAATCGAATTTATTGCCCAAATGCACTCATTTAAAAGGTATCTGGAAGGCACAATCAAAACCAGTACAACTGGAATTTATATGGAAACTTTCTGTTCTGAAAGACTGGAAAAGAAGGTGTTCGCTATAGCATTACCAGTAACTGCCCCTCAAGTTTGTCTGTTCTGTCACAGCTGAGAGTCCCCCTTTAGCTTTTTTTGTAATACATTTGGCCACCCTGGGGGTTGGATAAATATCTCAGTATTTCTGCTAACAGTCTTTACATTAGCTCTATCCAGAATGGTGCTAAAGCACTGCTCTTCGCTGAGGTCATATTAGCAAAGTCATATTTTGGGGCTTAATGTTGTTTTAATACTTAACATAGTCCAGCCCTTAGGCTTGTTTGGACAGCAGAGGTCCCATCCAACTGGTCTACAAAGCAGAGCACATATCTGCTACCATAGTTGAAGGTGTAGGAGATACTTTGAAGAACAGCAATGGTCACCAGCTACTTTCAGACAAGATTCCTAGGAGAGATGACCTTTGAAATCATGCCACGTGTATCTGTCTTTCTGTGAGAGAGGGGTAGAGGTCTCAAAGATATTAACAGTTCTGAGGAAGCGGACATCTGAGCAGAGGAGAAAGGTCTTGCCGTTGCCTTGACTGAGAGCCTGCAATGAGAATGCAAATCTTATTAGATACTACTCACACCTGGCAAGAAGAGAAGTGTCTGCCAGTGCCCCCTCAGAACTGCACACAGGATGCAAATCCAAGAAAATAAGGCATCATTAACTCCTCTCCTTTATATGACATTGTTAAATGATTCATTCCCATGGCTTCCTCGATTTTGCCTTTTGTACACCGTGTTACAAAGGGAGCAGCTTCCTGCAGCCACTTCTTGCTCTGACGTTGCAGTCTCCTACTACTCCTCAAAATACTGGATTGAACAGGGCACTTGCAAGAGCAGCACTAAGAATCACAGTTCAAGCTTGTCTTCAGAGAAAGATAGTTATTGTGGGAACACACCCTTGAGGACATCTGTTACACGTAACATAACATCAGGGATGTCACCTGATCTCCTTCTATGACCAGGTGA
>NW_009221901.1:0-631 GCF_000690835.1 Fulmarus glacialis
GGGTCCCGACCTGAGAGCACACGGAAA
Organism: Fulmarus glacialis; assembly: GCF_000690835.1. Lineage (NCBI taxonomy): Eukaryota > Metazoa > Chordata > Aves > Procellariiformes > Procellariidae > Fulmarus > Fulmarus glacialis. The sequence goes on from NW_009221901.1 coordinate 28, forward strand.
TGTACAGAAAACACGCGAGCTATAAATAGTATTTATTCATTTTTCTATGTACTGGAGATAACATTCGTACGACTTTCTGCTTTTATAGATGTTCTGGAAACTTTGATACGTAGAGGTCTGCTAACGGAGACGTTTCTTTTCCCCTTGAGCCGGTCGAAGGGCTTTTCCGCCCCCTCGGCAAACCTCTCGCCCCATCCCCGTCGGCGAGGAGCCGCTTCGCTCTCCAAGGGCTTTTCTTAGCGGTGGGAGACCAAACTCGACGTCCCCACGCGCCCGCGGTCTGTACAAATCCCTTCAAGAAACGCAGTTTCCGTACGGCCGAAAGCCACCGAGACGCTCCACAAAGTGCGAGTGAATGAACAAGATTTAACTCAATTTTTGGTTTTGGTTTTTTTAACATCCTTAAGCTATTTTTGGATCATTTGAAGTCTTTGAGAAGCAAGAGGATGGGAAGACGGGGCTAGCAGATTGCTAAAATCTCCGAAGTCTCGGCTCTTTTTGTGCGTGCTGGGTTTTAAAAGAGAGAAAATCAAAACCACGAGGGATTTTTTTATTTTTTTTTTTAAAGCAGCCGGAATTTTCCAACGTCCGGCAGATTTGCACT
>NW_009221901.1:667-1310 GCF_000690835.1 Fulmarus glacialis
CACCCCCGGGTCCCGGCAGCCAGCCTTCGGCGCACGAGCTCCAAACCCCTGCGCTTTCAAAAAGAGAAAAAAAAAAAGAGGCAAAAAAGATGAAAAACACGGAGAAAAAGAAAGTGGAATATCAGCACTTTGAGGCCCGGTGGCTCCGGTGGACGTTTGCCGAGAGCCCTCCCTCCCCCTCTTCCAGAAACCGCCTCGGGAATCCCAACGGAGCGGCGGATTTTGCTACCTTTGAGCGGGGAGGTGTGACGTCAGGCGTCGGGGAAAGCACCGTCGGGGTTCAACGGGAGGCAGAAAACGGCTGATTTTTGGTTGTCATTTAGATCGACCGAGTCTTAAGGTTTCGACTCGACGTAAATTATTGGGTTTTTTCAGTGTTGTGCCTTTTTGAGTTACTTCTGTTGGTGAAACGCCGCCTGGGGGTTGCTTCTCCCCCCATCCCTTTTTCTTTCTGTCCCAAACTAATAATTCTCGGACCTTTGCACTGTTGGGATGTGCTCCTCTCCAGCCTGAGGGCGAAGAGAAACGGGAACCCTCCGAAACGATGCACTAACCTGGAACGAGGCTGGAAATCCGGCGGTTGATTCCTGGCGAGCGGCCGGGACCGTCTCCAGTGGCTTTCGGTCTCTCCGGGTCCCCCCTT
>NW_009221901.1:1590-1791 GCF_000690835.1 Fulmarus glacialis
CGCCCGGGCGGAGAAGGGCAAGCTGCCGGGACCGGGGCTCTATCCGAAACCCTCCGGAGCCGATCGCCGCCCCGGCGCTTCGCTCCCCGAATTGTCCCCCCGTGTAGCAATAGGTCCGGGCATCGCCTGCCTTTGTTTGTAGCAGGTTTGGGGTCTGGACGCGGCGCCGTGCCGGGAGGAAAGCTGCTGGAGCCGAGCTCC
>NW_009221902.1:0-1395 GCF_000690835.1 Fulmarus glacialis
ATGTTTTTCACTTGTAACAAGCTAGCTTAACCCTACAAATTAACTTCTCTATCTAATTAACGTAAAGTACAAAGTTTCAAGGCTCTTTTATCTATTGAATATCCGGCCTATCTATTCATGAAGCATTCCTAACCCATCTACATCATTCGAACCAAAGAATCTTCACTGTTCCTTTCCTTCCTTATAAGGTTGTTCTGTTTCCGTGGTTACTGCTCACTGGAGCCTAACAATACTTCCAAGATAGACAATTTATCTACATACCTACAACCACAACACCTGTTAGTTACCTAACTTTTAAACAACAAATCTTAACAAACTATTTTCACTACATCAATTTGAGACTTATGATATTACTCCCTATCACTGTGGTAAAATATGTCACCTATCTTGATAAAGGTAATGGTGGCAGTTTCTTGGGCAGCACTTGATGCAAGGGTATCTTCCTGCCTACAGCTGGTAGTCACATAGCTGATAGGTGGGCAACAACTAGAAATGGAGTGGAAAAGTCCACAGAAAATGACAGCAACTACTACTCTAAAACACGCTATGACCTCAAAGGAAAGTCATTGAAAGAAAAAACGGAGAGAGTAAGATATTTTGAAAGCTTGTGTAGTCAGGAATAAGGCTTCTGTTCAGCTTGGGGGGGAGGAATGGGCAAGGAGTCATGGGAACAGGGTTGGTGGTTGGGTTTAATAGAGAGGACACAAGCTGCCTTCTCTTTGGTAGGTTTGGGGATATTTTCAATTTGGTTGAGTCCAGGTCTAGATTACAGTTAAGTCTGTGTAAATTGTAGTAAGCCTCTGCTTTGGGCTGTATGTTGTTTTTCAGTTTTTGAATTGTGAAGTGGCTTTGGACTCTCTGTGGGTTAAACTTGGCCAGATAAAACTTCCCTCCTCAAACTACGAAGGAACTTAAGTGACGTGGCTTATTTCTTCTTTGCCAGCTTAACCCAAAATAAGTTAAACTTTTTTGTTATCCATAAAACCTTAAGGAGCTGACTGTCTTGGAAAAAGAAAATGTTCTTATGCACGGGCTCTGGTATGCCAAGCTTTCAATCAGAACAGTTTTTTACGATCCAAATTACAAACTCATGAAAAGTAGAGTTTATAGTGGAAAGAACGACAGAGCTTTAATTACAGCTGTGCTGTAATAGAGTAGTTTGTAGTGAGCTGCAGACCATCTAAACTGCTCTATAATCTACAGTTGGAATACCTCGGATTTAGCCTCACAAGCCTTCGAAATACAGTGTCATTGCAAGTGCCTTGCTCGTGAACTTGCTGTTTTATACATTATTCTGCTGTACAGTTTTAGGGTTGAAGTTGTTTCTCTCTTGCATGTAAAAATGATTTTTTAGGATTAGGTGCTTAGCCAGATGGGGGTAAGGGGAAGGGAAAG
>NW_009221902.1:1426-26134 GCF_000690835.1 Fulmarus glacialis
TTCAGGTGTAGCCAATTCTGAACACTAAAAACAGACTCCAAAAATATGTGTTAATCTTGCCAAGAGATGGGAGAGTAAATTCTGCATCTCTGCGGTTATTTTTCATTCTTGTTTTTGTTATGTAGGTTTTGTGAGCTTAGGCAGAATTGTTTAGTGTTGTGAAGTTGTGAGGTGTTAAACCCAAGCAGTTTATCTGTACCAAGAGAGCAGATTTTGGTTTTGTTGTTCTTTTGAAATTTGGAAATTGTTGCTTGGCACCAACTGATAGTGTCCCATTGCAGAGAGAAAATAATTCTACCTTTTATATTTTGCAAGCCTGCATTGCCGCTCAAGAGCGTGAAAGCGTCATCTGTTCTCCCTTGCTCCCAGCTTTCTTTGCCATCTCACCCACAAAACTGATTGTATCTTCTGAGAGTTATGAAGTGTAAACACACTTCAGTTTTCCTATCTCAGGCCTACCTTCAAGTGGCACAATAATAAGGCACGAGACTGTGAGGTGGTAGCCTTGTATGAATCTCTCCCTTTTATTTGCTTAGGCAGCTTCCCCTTCCTTGTTTTGAGTGCGTGCATAATTTGAAGTGAATTGGTTTATGTGTTACTGGAGCGAATGTGCATCCTTCTTTTTATATGCAGTTTTGCTTATGGGGATGTGGTAAATGAGATGCACGAGGGAACAAGGTGTAAAGATTGCCTATGTCCTAGTGGAACACAGGAGCACAAAAACCAGTTAGGAGAGTAGTAATATCGCTGGCTGTGGGTTAAATAGCAGACAGGGAGGAAAAAGAGGGGAGGATACCAAAAAAGCTGATCTTGCTGAAGCTTTGGAATGCTGAATCCGGGGATGGGGGGATGGGAGTGGTTTGGGAATATTCTCAAGCCTTTGTTAAATGTTTTTGCAGTTGGGAACCATGTGAATCCCAGAGCCTCGAGTTGTGTTTATCCCTCTCACTTTTTACCTTCAACTTTTCCAACTGAGAATCGAGATGATTAAGTCCTCTTTTTTTTTTTTTTTTGTCCACTTATTGCTCTCTGCTTCATATAGTCAGCAAGAAGAGGCAGTAATATTCTGTGTTTCTAGAGATGGGTCTATGCCTCCTAAGTCTTCTGTGTCTTTATATCACAAAACAGTGTTTTCATTAGCTACCATGAAGACTCATCTGGACCCCATTTATAAAACTTCGATATTATGACTGCATGTGTTTAGGTGGGGAGTTATGGTTAGGGATACTCTAAATGTCTGGATTTTAAAAGCTCTCTTAGTTTGAAGCTGCGAGTTTGAATAAGGGAAAATTTCTGCAGGTAATCAGGCAGCTATTGGTAGTAAATTTATCCCAGCAAATGAAGCCCCAGAGATTTGAATTTGGGAGCTTCTGTAGAAGTGGGTTAAATGGGAGATTGGATTTAGGGCAAAAGAGGAGTAGCTGCTTTACAAACTTACCTCTGTAAATTCAATGAAGTATGCATACTTTTTTTCCTCTTGAATTGTATGTACTCAGTTCATGTGTAGGCTAAGCAGAGGAAATGGGAGTCATCCACAATGGTGTATCTGTTTGCATGTGAAAGCAAATTAAGGCTCAGTTTACACATGCTTTGCGATCATTGTGCTACGGTATGATTTAAATTCAGTGGTGGCGAAATGGATTCTCATGTGGTTGGTATGTCTGGTAAGATAAGGTTCAGTTAGAACAATGTTAGAAATCATATTAATGAAGCTGAAGGGTAGGATAATGGACTGATACTTTTTTAGATAGAAAACTTTCAGTTGTTAATTTTACTGAGGCTACAGAAGTTGGCTTTTCAAGCAAAAAGAAATGTTTGTGGGATTTCTGTAAAATACAAGTACTCTGGTATCAGTCACTATTATTTTGTTCTGAATTACATAGTTTAACACAAGGTAGTAAAACAGCTCTTAAAATTCCATAATTGCACAGCAAAGTGGCATCTGCTTTATCGAGTTTTCAGCAGCTCACACAGGCTGAGATTATCAATTTTTAGTCAACACGTTACATTCTCAGTTGGATAAAACATTTAAATTAAAACAAGCAAGCTTTATTGGCCACACTTTCAGTCTGTGTCTGTGTCCATTTACATACCTTATCCTACATGGCATGAGCCAGATCCAGAAAAGAAGGGTGTCTTTCTAAGTACAAGACACTGAGTTCTTACCAGACTCTGGAGTTGTTATTTTTAATCTTGCTGTTTTCCTTTCCAGGCTAGCCCTAGAGATGTGTGTTTTCTGCAATTTTACAAGGCTCTGTTTCTTCCTGTCACTCAGATGCTGCTAGACCCTATGCATCAGATGTCCTTTAGGCTCTCTAGGGAGTCACCTGGATGGCTGGTGACTTGGGCTGCATGCACAATACAGCTTTTTCATTTAGAATATGGGTGGTGGAAATCTTGCAAGTTAAAATGAGCCTTCTCCCCTGGAAGGCTGAATGGATTTGTTTCCCTTGTGCACTTGTTGGATATGAATCCTTACCAGGGGTTTATTCTGGATCTCTACGTCCTTCCTGTTAAGCCTATGCTGCCTTGCATAAGATAATTCAATTTTTCTTAGGTGAAGAGAGGAAAAGGAAGAGTAAATATGACTCTAACCTATTGGTTAAACTCTTATGAAAGAAGCAAGTCCCAGCATCTCCTAAAGGACAGTTAATGTGTTTTATATGGTATTATAGTAACACATAATAGAGACACCCACCAATAAACCTCAAAGAGCAAACAAGAGCTCTCTTCCTGTCATGAAACTGCCTGTTTAACTCTGCCATCTTCTCTGTACAGCCAGTAATAATTCTGTAATAATGTGTATTTGAAAACCTGTATATCTAATGTAAGTCATGTGTTCAGGATAATGAAATTCCAAGCTAAATATGGTTCTCTGATTTCTGTTGAAGTTGGCTGAGATGAGGCTTTCTGTAAATTACTTGTCTGGGCTTGCATGGCTTGCCTTGGGTAAATAGTGTGTTTTGTTATTTTATGCTGCGTTAGGTGCCTGTAAGGTTGTGCTCTGCTGGCTTTGATAGGGAGTTTGAAAAAGCCCCACTGCAGCACTAAGCAGCACAAACACAGATTCTTCAAGTTGTAATGCTTCGTTCATCTCTGCATCATGGTGCTACTGCATGTTAACTTACACTATTAGTACAAGTTTTAAATATCCATTTTAGTTATGGACTCTTAAAAGATGCTTTAAAAGTTTGTTTTTCTACTAAGGTATGAAATGACTTGAAGTGTTCTGGTAAGAGACTGTAATCTAAACACTGAAATGTTAAGAAGGATAACTGGTAGAATAATTTTTGCTACAACGTGCTTGGTGTTTCTAGAAGTTAAGTCAATTCTGAACTCTCTCTTCAGTTACCAAAAATTAAAAAAAAACCCACCAATCAAACAAAAAAAAACCCCAAAACAAAACAACAAGCTAAGGCCATTCAAAAATCCCAGGGAAAATTGTAAATATGGGAGGTTAGTTGTTTTGTTGTTGGTTTTAGCTTTTATTGATGTCATCTTTCAGTTCCTTCCTGGCCAGACAGGCTAGAAGTTTGTCCTCATTTTTGAAACTGTTGTATGAAAAGCTTAACTTTAACTTGATCCCAGAATTGGGACTTTGTGACCTTTGGAAGCCAGTTCTTAATTAGAAGTTTGGTTTGGACATGATCCAAGTGCCTTCTCTGAAGTTAAATCCTAATACGTTATATCAGAAGCGAGGAGAATTTGCTGGAGGAGAGGAGGCAGCATAAATTATTTGAGTAATTTCTCAAGCATTATAGATACAGTAGTCTCAATATTTACAATGTAATTGAATGTTTGCAGGTCTGCAGTGCATATCGTGTCTGTGCCCTGGAAAAGATTAAGTTTGGTTAAGAGGAGGTGCGGTGTTGGGGGGATGTGTAGGGGGTGTACATAGACGTGTATATACCAGCAGAGAACTGGAAGGTGGTTGCCAAAGAGAAGATACCCCAGCAGCTAACAGTTCCACATCTGTATGTATTTTCCCTAAACTGAGCAAAGTGAAGAAAAATCTAGAGGATTTACCCCAAATTTCAGGCTGTAGCTTCTTAATTGCCTTTAAACTTTTGTCCCTATGCTGAACAGGCTGATAGTCACTGATGCAGCCCCATGTGGAAGGGTTGTAAAATGCCTCCAGAAGATGAGAAGAATACCTTTGCTTGTGTTACTGGGATAAGTTGTGTGGTCTTGCTTAGGGAGAAAAATGTGACAAAAAAGGGGGTGGTCCCATCTCTGTCTCTACTTGTGAATGCTGGGAGAATAGGTTTGAACCTGGCTGGGCCTCATGTGGAGGTCTGTGAAAACATTGAGATAAGCAGTGATTGGGAATCTTGCTTTATGTTTCTTGGCTCATGAACTTACGCCTTGGCCTACAGCAGGGCGCCAACTCCTGCTAACAGGATGAGTCAAGAAAAAGTCAAATACCCTACAGAGTCAGATATCACGCCACCACATACAAACACTTGTTTCGTGTTGTAACTGCATATTTCTGTTTTACCACTTTACATTCATTTTTTGCAAAATTTAATGTCTCAAAGAACCAGGATGGAGCCACAATTTGCGTGTGATTCAGGAAGCCCAGGCTGCTGACTAGGTGGAAAAAAATAAATTTGTTTAAAATCTCATGTTATATTTTATTGTTCCCTTTCCATCCTCTTGCTTCAAAGTCAGTTTAGCAGACTTGAAAAACTACAGCTAATAAAACTACTGGTAAAGAAGAGATCTGTTTTCAGTTAAACATTTCTGTACTGTAGTTCCAGTATCATGCTTGGATTGATGCCACAGTTAAAGGGCTGGGAGCATTTTAAAAATACATCTCCAAAAGCTTCCCACTGAATTTGGTTTTTATTTCCCTTGTTAGGCAAGTAATTGCTAGATTGGCAGTAGATTTCTTTGTTGTAAAATCCAGAACGCTGAAAGTAGCCATTGTGAAAGACTGAAGCAACCCTCCACCCCACACCCCCCCAGTGAATTCTCTTCATGTTGCTGTAGGTTGGTTTGCAAATGTACAAACAGTATTGCTCATTTCTGAGAGTAATGTGGAATGTCCTTAGGGTTAATTGGGTTTTATGCTGCTAAGCTGTGCAACTGGGATGGGCTGGCGGGACCAGTTGGTTTCGTGGGTTGATTGGCGACTTTTTTACTTTTCCCAATTTTCTTAAAGAATCTTGTATTTGGTGGGACGATGGGGAACTGCACAACCCAAGTGAGCTGGTAGAAATGGGGGAAATACTGGCTTTTAAGGAGGAAGGTTTTGGAAACAGATAGTTCAAAATTAACATGAACTAGTCTTTAGTCTTGGTCTACTGCGTTGTATCTTTTCATGCCTTTTTCCTATTTGGACTTTTCCCTGCTTCTGTAGGAAGTCTGAAAGAGTAGTGCTGTTGACTGCATGTCTAACTTGTCCTCTGACCTAACAGGTTATGCTGCGGGTTTATTGTTCTCGCAGGATTTTTCACCAGGCGTTTTGTTTTCTGAATGTGGGAAGTTGGAACCTCCGACTTTCTTTTTGCAGCGTTCAGACTCATCTGCTGATGTATTCACCATTTTGTATTCTTACATTTTATGTTCCTTGCTGTAGTGATTTGGACTTGTCTTCACAGCAGTTACATGTGTTTTCTCTATATCATCACTTTTGTTCTCAAAAACATTAACTGTGGTTGGACCAGAGACAGTCTTCTGCAAATAAAGACACTTGAAGTTTTCTCTCACTTAGACAGTGAAGCATTGGTAATCCCAAAATGCGGAGACTCTTTTGTTTTGTTTTCTGCTTTTATGCACACTATGTGGTTGGTTGGTTGTTCACTTGTGCATAGGAAAGTTTTGGGAGATTGTTGCAAATGTCAAATACATACCCCTTCTGTGGAATCCTTTGCTCCAGTATGTTATTTAAAGAATCCACTGAGAGTAGGAACTGAGACTGCTGTATTGATTTCTCATCACATGCATTTAGCTGTTCTGGTTAATTAAATACCCTGTAGGGGCTTATTAATTGATTGTTAATCATATTTTGTGGATGTCAAAGATGAGCTGAATGAATTATATTTTTCCAGTTCCTACTTTGTCTCTGTGGATATTTTTCCTTTTTCATCATGAAGGGATGAGTCCTGGTGGTTGCTTTCTACATGCAAGAGGTGCACACCAAATGTTTTCACCAGTTTTGTTTGCAGGAGGGATTGGTTTTTGTCTTGGGTTTTGTTGGTTTTTTTAAATATTAGTTTTAACTTGGAAGTGATGATGAGAGAGAAGTTCAGAAGAGGTGGCTCTGTTGTGATAGCCAAGAGAGGCCAGGCAGACTGCAGAACCCTCAGGCTGCAGGGACAGAATGGGACTGCACAGGATCCACAGAATATTTGCTTTCAGACTCCATAGCCACAGACAGACATTTAAAAACATTTTGAAAAGATTTCAAAAAATTTCAAATGTTAATTTGTGTTTGATTTTTGCATTAGAACTGTTGCTCTTTTACTCTTCTGATATCCTGATTTAAACTTTCAGAGCCTTTGAGAAGGTACAAATCTTACCACAGTGACGTTTATAGTACTTCAAGTGAAAGTCCATCTGTTATTTCTTCGGAACCAGATTTCAGGCAAGGTAAGACCTGTGTTTTAAAAAAAAACAAACACCAAAACAAAACACAACAACAACCAAACAAACAAAAACCAAAAACCCCAAACAAACAAACAAAAAACGTAAAGACAAAAGTTCAAGATGAAAAATAGACCCCAAAATTATGAAGTTAAATCTTTAGTAGGAGGCTTGATAATTACCACTAATACGAAGTTGTAAGATGATCTCATGTAATTACAACTTTGTGTACAGTTCAGCAGTCTGTTCTGAAAGTAATTGGCAGTCTGTTCTGAAATTAGTTTGACATTTAGCACTCTGGAAGGGAACTTGGTAGGAAAGGCTGGAAATGGTTAACTTTTTACTGGAGTGCTTGTTTTAAATAACATGCTGTCTTCAGAGGTGCAAAAATGATCGAATTGTTAGTGTACAATAACAGTAAATTGCAAAAGCTTTATATGAGACATACATGGTTTAGTTATTTTTATATCAGTGGGTTTTACTATGAGGGTTAAATGGTTGATAATTTATAGGCCAAGGATTTCAGTGTCATGCAAAAGTAGTACATAGTACAGGCTGTTTGTATGATAAATTTAAGTAAGTTCTATGAAATCAATGGCTTGGAAAAGCAGGAGATGGTATGAAGGGTTGTTCGCTGATATATGGCAGGAAGGGTTTTCTTTACACAGTGGAAGCACAGCATGGAAGGAAATGCTTGGAGCAGTTTTTGAAAGAAGTGAAAAGAAGTCAAGAGTAGAGCACAGTTGACGAAACGATCAGCTTTGCAGAATCATTCTGAAGACAAACCATTTGATGAAAATGAAAGCAACAGTTAGGAAGCTAGAGTATAGCTGCACCATATGTATTTTCTACGCACAGAATTCCAACCCAGCCTCCCTGTACTTGCTGCTCTCTCAACCTTCATTGTCTTTGTCTGTCCTCCTACTTACTGAGCCAGAAGCCTAAGGAGCAGTAACAAGTAGCAAGGCTCCTGTAACCCTATTCCCTTCATTTTCTTGCCGTTTAGAGCAGGCTGTTTATGTGTTCCAGTCCAAAGCCAACAACTCCTAAGTTTATACAGGCAAGAGAGAGCTGCTTTCTGGCTACTAGTAGTAGTATTGCTGGACTCAGTGAAATGACTGTCAAAAAGAACTATTTCTAAATCAGCGTGGCTGTAATGTGTTCTGCAAGAGCTCTCCTGCTAGCTCTGTTTATTGAGGATACAGTAAGAGATGAAAGTGAAGTAGTTTGCAAAATCAAGCTCTAAGTGTAGCATCTCAGGTGCTGCATACCAGCAAAGGAGATAACTATTACAAATAGCAGGTTAGTATATTGCCAAAAGAAAAAAAAAAAAAATTTTTTTTTTTTTTTTTATTTTTATAAATTATGAGGAGGAGTCAGATTCCAGGGACAAAAATTAAACATAGGAGCTCAGCAATATGTGTACTGGTTTCTTAACTCCCTTCTTGTGAACTGGATGCATAATTACTTTACCTAGGTGCTCTATTTCTGTTCTGGAGTGGTTTTGTATGATGTCTCTGCCATGTGTGTGTCTCAACTCATGGCTGACAAAGAAATGTGTCACCTCGGAAAGGTGTCTATGCAATTGTGTGGGGTTTTTTTTATTGTGGTTTCTTTTAGGCCTTCCTTAGTATTCTTCTTCAAAGGACTTGTGTAGTGCAGCTGTCTTCGTTGGGGGAAACTATAAAATCTCTTTGAAAACTGAAATCAACTTCATAATGCTAGTTTGTCTAATACTGTAATGCCATTGTGCAGAACACATGAATCTGATTCCTTCTAAGTAATCTCGTATGACTGATAAGTCCTTGATTTTTAGACAGGATTACTCTGTGTGCTTTGTTGCCCAGTCAGGTATTAATTTGTCTTTTGGTTTGCTAGTGAGAAGAAAAGAAGGTTTCAAGAGAGATGATGCCAGTGGTGCTTTGCCGGGTGCTGATGATATCTCCACATCAAGTCAAGCTAATTCTCAGAGGGCAAGGTAAACCCTGTGAAAACAATATGTCTTGGAGTGCTTTGTCTTTATCAAAGGAAGTATTCTAAATCTGCAAGTGAATTTTTCACTTCCATCCTAGCTTCTGTTTAAGTTAAAAAATGGCATATTGTACTTGAAAGAAAATAGCATTTCAGAATTGCATATTGCAGTCTAAAGTAAAAGTCTCGTGATGCACTGTGGTGTAGAGGTAAGTATACCAGTTAGGAGTCCAAATTCAGTTCCCATATTTAATGGAGACTGGGTTGTATTCTATCAAGTTGCTATATCAGTCAGAAGGTCAGGGGCTATGTTCTGCTTGGAAATATTTAATAATTTTTATTTTAATTATATTTTTCTAAACCAAAGTTTTGAAAAGTATTGATATTAATACAGATTAATTTGCAATTTTTTCATTGAATAAGGAAATGATAGCATGCTTATTTCTTTGAAATAAGCCAAAAGCCATACACTTGGTTGGTTATTCTGGCAAACTCTTAGTTTGTGTCGTTGTGTTTGGATTTTTTTTTTTTTTTTAATACCTCAGTACTGATTAGGCAAGCCAATTCAGTAACAATTTATGCTTTTTGAAATTTGTTTTGCTGTGCTGTGTATTTGAATATTACATCTGTTTGGGTTTTATTTTTCTAATGCTGTTCATCAATATATCTTTAAAAAGTAGGTTCTGCTTTGTACATCACTTTAATACAGCATCTTTGTACAGCAGAAGCATCTCTTGCCATACCTGTTAGGTTTTGAGGGTGGTTCCATTCTAAATGTTTGAGAATTTTTATTGCCATTGACCTTTTGGATGGAAAATCTTCTAGTCTCTGCCAGACGCTGAATCACCTTGGAATATTTTATCAAAATGATTCAAATAATTTTTGTAGCAAGGGAAAAAGAAAAAAAAAAAGGACGTGTTTTCCCCCTCTTCCCTCACCACATTACAACAACAAAGCCTTCTCTGGACAGCTTTTTGCTTTGTTTGGGGTAGATCAGGAGGAAGATTGGTGCTGTGCTCAATATTTTAGGAAATTTATATGGTTTTGGCATAAGTTGGATGGGAATCCTGCTCTATCCTATTAAAGAAACTTAGAGGTGTCTGAAGATTGGAACTGTTCCAGGTCATGTGGCAAGACTGTCAAATGTGTCCTCTGTGTTCGTTTATCATATAGGGTGATGTGCAGTGAGTAGGGCTTAGTGCCATGCTTTGAACATGGAGATGAAAATAAATTAACATCTGCTTCTTGCACTATATTGAGTGCCTTAAATGGATTCTGAGTAGGGCAGGGTCTCAGATGAGCTGTATCTGAGTGCAGATGAACAAAAGAACAGTTACTTGGAAATCTTACAGCTTTCAGTGATCTGCTGAGCATCTGCACTGGTTTTCTTACTACTTTGCCTGAAAAATGCAAAGTCATTTAGAAATGTATATATTGGCATTTCTGGCAGGGAAGAAGTATTTAGGCATTGCTTAGCTGAGTCAACACTGCTTTGTTGGCAGGAATATGGTATCTATTCATGTTAACAGCGTATGTGTTAAACTGCAGTGTCCAAGCAGTCTTAGAAATCCAGTCTGTCTTGACGTAAGAGGATTTTGGCTAGTATGTGAAGCTTTAGGGCAAATTTTCAAGGACTCAGATTACGGGTTTATGTTCCATGTAACCCCGTTAAAGAGCTGTAAATTTCTGCTTTGCATTTTATGCTGTCTTAGCACCACACTAAAATGGCAAAGTAAACTATTACTACTGTGTGTGCAAAATGAGAGTATAGCTTTCTTAACTTACTTGCCATTGTTTTTTTTCTTTTGGTGAATACTGCTAAGTCAACCTTCATTCTTCTTTGACTTGAACCCAGGAAAGTTGCCAATTCAACACTGTAGCTATGCTTCAAAATAGAACAGCAGTAATTTGCGGATGCTGATAGAGAACTTTTGTTTCTATTTACAAAATGTTTCAGAAATGGAAAGTAGTATGTGGTATGTAGATGAGTCACATTATTGCAAATGAAATGGGCCTATTATGCGAGTGAAAATGCCATGGTAAAACAGTACATACTTTCTCATGGTTTGTTTTACATTATTTTACTTTGTATTGCTCTGTTAAGACTCGTACCTTTAATGGACGTAGTTTGTATATGCGTGAAATCTAGAAGGAAAATATTGTTCTGTAAGTGCAGCATAGACTTATCTGTTGTGCTTAGCAATGGAATGAAGTTTACATGTATGTAATATACAGTCTTACTTCAAGGCTTAGTATTTTTTTGAATCTCCTGCTTCTGCTTGGCCTCCTCTCTGTGCCTTTACTAAAAGATACCACTCTGCACTTGCACAAAAATGTCATGGTAGGGTACCACAGATAATTCTTTACTGATTTTCATAGTTGTTCCCTCATTTTCATAAGCTGAAAAAGCTTTTTTTTTAAATCTAGTTACCAGACTAGTAAGTATATCCAAGACGGAAAAATGACGCTGAACTCCTGAAAGCTAGTTTTACTAGCTTTTTTTGTAGACCTATTGAGAAACTGGAAAGCAGCCATGAGCAGAATTTGGTCGTAAAATAGTGTTTAGATAATATCTCCATTAATTATGTGAGCTGAATAGAAAACAGTGCGCGCTCTCGCTGTCTTTCTCCAACAGTTGTAAAACTTTTCAGTGCTAACAAGTGTAAAAAGGAATACTATCAAAGATGGTAGCTAGTTAAGCAGGGAGATTTCTAAGAAAGTAACTTAATATTTTTATCCAGAACATTGCCTGTTGCTGCTTTAAAATGTCCTGTGTTGCAGAAGACCATGGCTTTTATAACTTCAGAAACTTAAGCTCTCAAAGTAAAACTCTTGATAACAAGTAGTTCCAAGGAGCGGATTCTCAGAGTTTACATTTTTTTGGCTGGTCATTTGATTTCAGGGTTTGGGGAAGTACATGCAACTTAATCCATTACTTGAATTCCATCAGCACTTGGGAGCATATTTCAGGGTTTTTCCTCTGTGTTCAGAGATACCATCTGTACTTCAATACATATGAAATTTACTGTTCCTGTGGCATGTCCTTAGACAGTCTGCTTAATTATCTATGGAATTATCCTTGAAAACTGAGTTGTAAATCAAATAGGGAGATTTGGATTTGAGGGAGTCTGCCGCCAATATTAAAAAAAAAAACAGTGAAGCTGTGCAGAGTTATCAGCCAGCACAACTTGTGCTGTTTGGGTGGGCTGGCCTGCTCTTAAACTAGCAGAAGCCATAGATTTTTCCGTAGTACACTCAGAGTACACTCAAATCCTTCTTGTGGTCTGTGACTGTTGTTATCCTTTAAACTTCTTGGAATGCTTTCCTCATGGCAATGGATACTTGTGTCTGTGTTTCCTCTTTGCTTCTTGTATTCCTTATTTTTGTGTGTGTCCCCCCCCTTTTTTTTTCTTTTCTTTTTTTTTTTCTTTTTTCTTCTTCCTTTATTGTTTCTTCCTTTTTCTCTCTAGGAGCGGCAGTTGACACGGATCTCTTCCTTCTGTTGCCTTTTCCTTCCACTAGATTTCATTTCCATATCCTTCCTACCTTACCAAAAGGCATCCGTCTTTCTCAATCTATTCCTGACCTTTCCACTGCACTAATCATTAGAGAATGCCTACCTGCTTCCCTTCTTCCAACTTCCTTCTCTGATCCAATACCTGCTAATTTCTTGGTAAGTACACTAGGTGAGGAGTTAACTTGCTTCCCTCTTTTATAGGAGTCAGCCTTCCAGGTGACTGCTCACCTACCGTCTTCAGGTTAATAAGTAACTGTGAGATTCTGGTTTGCAGTCAGACATTGATGAAAATAGAGAGTACCACCAAAGTACTTGTCTGATGAAGTACCATAGGAAACACACTTTTATGATGTTATCTGTTAGGAATGTAATTTGGATTTTTTTTTGTTGTTGGACTAATAATACTTGCATATTCTGAACTTCATGGAAGAGCTCTATCTGTATCTGTCAACAGTATCTCCTCTTCTGTAGAATGAGAGATGCATCGCTTGTCTTGGAACCTAAAGAGTGAATCATGCTGGTACCCTCCATAGAAAATTGATAGTCTGACTAAGCCAAAGTTAGTTTTACTTACCCAGGATGCTGAAGTGTGCTGATTTCTGGTTGGTGATAATGGTTATATACTAAGTTAGGAAAATTTTTAAACCGTTGGGTTTTTAAGCTTCCTCCTCGGACACCCCACACCCACCCCAATTTTCAGAGAAACTAATACATGTCAACGAAGATGATAAACCAGTATAATGATAATCCTTTACACAGTAACTTATGATTGCTTCTATTGCATAGAGCTGTATGTTATTAAAAAGGCAAAATTTTTTTCTGCAGTAGGGGTTTTCACATTAGCAAGTGTTTTCAGATACAGCCAGTTGCAACATGTCTACCTTTTTCATATCATCTTTGATAATTCATAGATATTTATGTTCAGAAAGTGTTTGTTTTTGTTTTATTTCAGAGCCCATCCTTAGAACTTGATCTTAAGGGTGCTCGTGGGTGTATTTAACTTAGTTCATTGTGAATATTCCCACATATGTCGATCTTAATAAGCTTCCTCTTGGTGAAAAGCTGAGCATGTGCACAAGTCTTTGCAGGTCAGAGGTCTTTTCTCATTACTTTGTCCTTTTAGGTGCACAGTGTGAAGTCTGTTGCAGAAAGGAACAGAGGAGGGAGAAGGGAAGCATGGTATGAAAGCCCTGCACAATGGAAAGGATAATGGGCTTACATTAATACATTTTTCTGTAACTACCCTATATCTTCACTGAAATTCCATTT
This sequence comes from Fulmarus glacialis, assembly GCF_000690835.1. Taxonomy (NCBI): domain Eukaryota; kingdom Metazoa; phylum Chordata; class Aves; order Procellariiformes; family Procellariidae; genus Fulmarus; species Fulmarus glacialis. The sequence goes on from NW_009221902.1 coordinate 14,772, forward strand.
GAGGAACTTCAGTGTTGTTTTGCCAGTTTGTAGCGCATTAGTGGCGTTTTATGGTTTGGACTCTCATGATAACAAAACTCTTATTTTAATGCTGGTTTTGTATGCTAACTAATGAAACTTTAGTATTAAAAAAATTAAGAGAATGCAGTGCACTGTTCACATTATTGGCATTCATTAGAAACTTTGCTGTAAAAAGATGAAAAAAAAGATTTTAAATCATGTCCACCAATTAGTATAGACAACTGTACTGTCTGGACAGGTGCATTTTCTCTTAGTTTATTAACTGATTTGTCATTCACCAAACATATCTTTAGGTTCTTTTAAAAAGTAGGTATATAAATTTAATCTCTTTAAAAGTCTGTAGATTACCTTTTACTACAAAGGGCTGTATGTCAGTGTCAGTGCAGGACTTACTCTACGTTTATCTGTATTCCTAAACTTCAGTGCAATGATATGCAGGCTTCAAAACACTTTCATTGCTCTTTCATGTTTTTCATTACTCTAGTGTACCATCTAAACTAACACTTAGCTTAGAATTTCTAAAAGTGTATTTTGGTGGATGAAAGTCTTGTTAGTTTTCCCTGTCCATTTGTGTTTAAAAATTTGCCTCTGTATAGTTAGGTTAACTAACAGAGGGAGAACATTGTTTTTCCTTGATTTAGGATTTCTAAAGAAGACTTGATTGGTTTATATTTAGTTTGGGGTTTAAAGTAAGCATGGGACAGGGGAAGGGAAGTGGAAGTTGGGTTTATTTTTCTTGGATTTCTCCTTTCTTCACATTTCCTAACCTCCTGATTTTCAAGTAAAAAATGGCTTTTGTTCACCCAAAAGAGGACATAGATTTCTTTCGTTCCATGGAGAATAAAATTGGTAGGACATTTGGGATCCATGCTTGCTGAGAATAGAACTGGAGCATAGGTTGCTGTGTTTTTCAGAAATACTGATGGGGTTTTTTGTTTGTTTTTCTCTTTTTGTCCTTCAGATTATTAATTTAGACTAATTTTTTTTTTTGGTGGCTGTGTATCAACCAAGCCATTCTTAGGAATTTAAAAGAAAAGGCATTTTTTTCAGCAAAATAGGATGATGAAAGCATTAGAGTATGATATTTAGAATAATTTAGTATATAGGATGTTGATACATATAAATATTTATACAAATATTTCAAGCTATACTACTACTCAGGAAAAATCAGGGAATAAATAACAGTGCTGTGCAAAGAGTTCGTAAAGAATTGCTATGGAGAAAGTGATTGGAGCAATATTTACTCATATAAAGTATGCTATTATTTTCATTTTTTCTTTAACAACATGTTTTCGACCATGCCTTTTTCACAGTCCCTGTTTGAACAGAGAAGTTAAGATATTTTCAAAGTATTAATATTTTTCTTCCTCCTGTGTGTTCCCTGGTTTTGTACTGATTCACTGGGTTTGTAGTGTCAACTATTTTTTAGACTGCAGCTGAGCCTTTATTGTCATATGAATAAATGACAGGCAGCCGTAGAAACTTGGTATGTTTGCTCATTTTCTATATTGATGGATTGCTGTAGAGTAGCACTCTCCTGGCACTGAATAAACGTTGTGTTTAACATAGTATTTGATAACTAGTTTTTGTGTTCTGGGTTTCCACTTAGGTAAGTGATTAAAGCAGCAGAATGTCTTAGGCATACCTACTAATGCTTTCATCCCCTCTGACTTTACCATAGGCAACATGAAGCACCATTTGAAGGCAATCTAATAAGTCAAGAAGTGATGGTAAAGCATCAGGAAGAAGAAATGATGCAACTGCAAGCTAGAATGGCTCTCAGGCAGTCCCGACCTAACCTCTACTCAGGAGATGCAATTAGGTCCTCAATGCTTGACATCACCAGAGATCCACTGAGAGAAATAGCCCTGGAAACAGCTATGACACAAAGAAAACTGAGGGTAATGCCCTGATCTCAGGTGAACTCTTATTTTCATTGAAACAGAGCAGTGTCTTGACTGAAACTCTAATATGTGGGATTCATAAACTGGGTCCTGTAATAAATAGTCATGAATAGATTAAATACGAGATGTTTGGTATTGCCCTGATAGGAAAGACCTACTCTCACAGGGTAAACTTCTAAAGTTTTCTGGTATTAGTGGGTATGTAGCCTGAAGCAGTATCAAGAGACGCTAAAACAGACAGCAAGCCTTGACTAAAGATTGCATCGATTAAACAATATAACGTCCTAACAAAAGTAAGGTGTGGTTTTCTCCTGTATTCTGTGGTGTTTTCAACCACTTTGATTTGCATTTATTTCTCTTAGTGCAATGTGAATGTGTCCTACCAGCATCAAAGGTTATTAAATGAACAAGTTGGGAAGGTAAAGAAAGGCAGAGAGGATTCATTTGGCCCTTGGGTTCACTCTGAATCACTGTGCAAACTCCCCTTTCCTTTTCCAGCTGTCTTGGTATGTGGATGAAATGTAAGATTACAGAGAAAGAGGGAGACAAAGGCATAGGTAAATAGAGTGGCTGATGTTTGGAAGAGGTGATGGCTTGATGCCCTCTGCTGCTGCTTTCAGTGAATTGGATTTTTATTTTTTTTTTTAAGGATGGGAAAACTTGAAACAAGACTCAGGTGAATTTGCTGTCCTAATCCAGGGTAGTAGTTCCTGTATCTGTCTCCAGTCCGTATCACTTTGACCAGTTAGTTCATGTAGGCTTTAACTAACTAGGTTGGGTCCTCCCCCTCCCCCCCGCCCCCCCAGGCCCTTAAGAGGTTTACATGCAGATGTTTTACATACAGTACACAGTAGGTAGTAGGTAGTAGCCAATGAAGGTTTTTTACCTCAAAAGGTGAATCTTGGGCCGCTTTTTTAATGTGATATTGAAGTGGGTATTGTGCAGAGGACTTCCTTTAACAGTTTGGACAGGTAACCGCCTATGATTTACAGGGTAGAATTAGTAGAACATTTATTTGTCTACAGGCAGACAGAAATTGGCCAGGATCTCTACTTGAACCCAGCAGATAGAATTAGGCTGAAACATTTCAGTCTTCAGGAGATGAGACTCAGAGATTTGTGTGTCACAGGCAGAGATTTGTCAAGGCGGAATTGCCACCAATGCAGAAAACCTTAGTAATGTCAGGCAGTTGCTTACTGAGATAAGCCCAGATGGTCTCAATATGCAACCCACACCCTGTATTTTAAAGGAAGACAAATAATATTACAGTGTTGGCTTTTTGCCCAGCAAAGGAAGGAAAATATACAGAGTAATAATGTCACCGACACTGTAGCTTGCCACTGGTATCTGGAACGCATGCTGGTAAAATCAGGTTCTTTAGACTTACCAGCTCATGGGAGGAATTCAGTACGGTTTTCTAGTTTGGGCCCTTGGTTCCTCATTGGCATTTGCAGGGCAGGAGTTAACTGTGCCTCAGTCTGTTGTTCCAGCAACATAGTGTTCATTCATACTCTTGTGATTTGCAGAATTTCTTTGGCCCTGAATTTGTGAAAATGACGATTGAGCCATTCATCTCCTTGGATCTACCGAAGTCTATCTTGGTAAGTAAGGGGCCATTCAGCAATCAGTGGCAGAGGGAGTATGTTAAACCAACAAGTGCGCTTTTTGTCACAAGTGTGAATGTTGGGATATTTTATTTCACAAAATGCAGACTAAGAAAGGCAAGAATGATGATACCAGGCGAAAAGTAAATGTGATGCTTCTAAGTGGGCAGAAGCTGGAGCTGACCTGTGATACCAAAACAATATGTAAAGATGTCTTTGATATGGTTGTTGCCCATATTGGCTTGGTGGAGCATCACTTGTTTGGATTGGCTACTTTAAGAGGTAAGAGTAATGATTTGATATGGTTGACAGGTACAGAATAAGAAGAATTAGCTACATGGTGTTGAGAAAAGATAAGCAGAGATTGCCTGGCATCTACAAAGCATTTACTTTGAATTACATTCTCTTGTATTGAGGCAAAATGCATTCCTCGGTGAAGAACAACTTCGCACAATAAAATTCTACGTTTGCCTGAGTAATGGCAGCTCATCTTGGGCAGCCTTTTCCCTTTGCTTGACGAGTTTTCTTCTCTGCTGTTTGTTGCCTTCACTCTGAGTAGTGTCCCTCAGAGGACATGAAAGGGCTTTGGGTTCTGTTAATATGCTCTAGGTAATGTTGCAGCCTCTTGTGAAGGCAGACCCGTTGGGATGCATAGGAGGGCCCCTTGTATAGAGGGAGTTGCCTTAAGAAAAAAGAATTTGCTCCTGAGCTGTTAATTTTTCGTTATTAGAACAGACCAGAAGTTGGACTTTTTTTTTCCCCCACCACTGGGTAGAAGGTCATTGTGGCAGAACTAACGTGTTCGGATCCAAGTTTCCTGTCAGCATATCTTGCCAGGCTGTTGCAGAACTGTAGCACTCAGAATATTGGCATGAGATAGAAGTCTGTAGCAGCCCAAGAGCTTCCTTTATCTATGGCAGGCTCCCGCGCTCTTGGCAATTTAGAAAGCCTTGAAAACATTTTGCAGAAATGTAAATGGGACAGAAGTAGTAAGGGAGGGAAGGAATGACAGATTATGGATTTCCTATGGGATAAGAAATTTGAAATTTTAAAGAAACCCTAGCTCCTATTTTGTAGCTGTCATAGAAGGTAACTTTTTTCTTTTTTTTTTTTTTTTTTTTTTTTGCTGGTGTCTTCAGGATAACTATAAAATTATTTCTTCTGCCCTTATTCAGTGATCCCTTTAATGGCTATTGTGCTTATAAGCCATTGTTAATTAGCAGAAAACCTTCTGTTCAAAACCAGATTTCAGAATTGTAAATCTGGTCTTGATCCTCCAGCTGGAGAAAATATTTGGTTTTAATGTTTTTACCCATGTGCTTCCCTTTGACGTTCATGGCAGACAATGAATTTTTCTTCGTTGATCCTGACATAAAGCTAAATAAAGTAGCTCCAGAAGGATGGAAGGAAGAACCAAAGAAAAAGAACAAGCCCCCGGTCAACTTCACTCTGTTTTTTCGCGTAAAGTTTTTTGTGGATGATGTCAGTCTTATACAGTGAGTGTATGAAATTTTTTTTTTTAATCCCTTAAGCCCTAGATTTATGGACAGAAATTGGATATTAATCAAATACTGGAAATTTGCTATGCCAGGAAGAGTACCAAAGAAGATGTGGGGTTTTTTGTGGTTTTTGCTTTGTTTTCCTGTTCTAGGCATACGCTGACTTGTCACCAGTATTATCTACAGTTGCGGAAGGACATCCTGGAAGACAGGATGCACTGTGATGATGAGACAGCCTTATTATTAGCATCCCTAGCTCTCCAAGCTGAGTATGGAGATTACCAGGCAGAGGTACAACGTCAATTTCACCTTTGAGAAACTGTGTTTTTGCTGCTTAATTAAAGCATGGGCTGTGAGCTGCCACACATGCTTCACAGCTCTGCCCTGGACTGGAAGCTCAGTTGATATGCTGTTGGCAATTTTTGCTGTGGGCAAGTTTTCTTTTAGTCTAACACAGGGCTGTTGCAGAATCTAGTTCAACATCTGGGTGTTGAATACTCTCTTTTCAGTGGAAGTGGAGTCAGGCTTGAATAGGAAGAATTCATATGTGAAATGAAGCTCTGGGTCAGGGTTGAAATTCTGAATCCCTTCCCTTACTCAGCTGTAATGTACGATTCTCTGTAAAATGAATGTTTATGCTTCATTCGTGCTCATAGAGTAGTATATGGAGATGCCATCACAAAAATGTTTTGTGTTGTAGGTGCATGGCATGTCATATTTCAGACTAGAACACTATGTCCCGGCTAGAGTAATGGAGAAACTAGATCTGTCCTACATCAAGGAAGAGCTGCCAAAATTGCACAGCACTTACGTGGGTGCATCTGAAAAAGAGACAGAGTTAGAATTTTTGAAGGTAAGTGGCCACCAGTTTGCTTCCTTAATCTGTGACTTAAGAAATACCTTGTGGGAATATGGGTGCATGGACTTCAAGCGAAAGCACAGGAAAACAGCTCAGGTTCTGAATAACACTGAAAGGAAGAAAGCTGAAATGATCTTCTCAAAAGACACATCATTACAAGTGAAAAGAAATCGTAATAGATGGGAAGGAAGTCCTTTCACTTTTTTTCCCAATCAGTAGTCTTGCTGCTTTAGCTCAAATTAGTTAAAAGCAACTATTGATCCTTGTGTTTAGTCTAAAGGAAGCTATGATTATGAGGCAGCAAGCCCTGCATTCTCTATGTCCTTTGTTTTTTCTGTTGAGAAAAAATATATTTAAATTATTAAAAGTTTTGTTACAGCTAATACTGTTTATGGTGCTTGGTATGAAGCAAGCCAGAAGCATTACCAAGCAGACTTCTTTGTGCAGATACTATGTAAGACAATAGGAAAACAATAATCACAGATATATTTGGTTTATTCTAAAAGGACCCAGTAAGAAATGTAATTATGGGGTTTGCTGCTATTGCTCATGAGGTGATGATCAGGTCCTGCCTTGATACAATGGCTGCAAACGAGTTCAGGGCGTGATTGTTTGCTGCTGAGACACTGGATAACCATTCCATTGTAATTCCACAGTCACACTGTAGTTCCACAGTCTTTTCCAGAAGGTGATGGAAGAGGCACTCAGCTGACTTTGCCCCTTCTAAAGCTGTTGCTCGCTTGGCAGAAGTGTTCTTGTAACTTAACCACAGAGAACAGGAGTAGGGGACTTGATCCTAGCTAAACCTAGTCTGACTGGGGGTGGGGTGGGGAGAGCAGTTAAATTCCCTCGTTTGATTCATTACATCAATCTCTTATGCCAGTACTGAAGAGACAAAAAAAAATGCAAAGTGAGTGAAACTGTGTCTTTTGGCAGTTATGATGCCTTAATGTGGTCACAGAATTGCAGTGTTAATCTAATTCTGTGTTTAAGAAATGTGTCGATAATAAGTGCATCTGGCTAGTTACAGTTTGTTGCCAACAATTGGTTTGTGCAAGTTTGACTTACTCACAGGCGTTCTTGATTCATGCTTTCGTTGTTTGATTCTAATAAATGCTAGGTTCATCTGCTGTAGTGTTTGGCAGGTCAAGAGATATTACCAAGACTTATAACCCTCTAGAGCAGCTGATGTGTCTCTGTTGTAACATCTGTAAACTGTATAAGTGGAATCACGAGGCAGAAAGGAATCTTTTTTTCTAAAATCCATATATACATATATATATGCATATGTTAAAATATTTATATAGAGGTATAACATTTATATAGAGGTATAAAAAAATTGTAATAGCCTTAACATCATATTCTTAGAAGTTTCATTGCATTGATCTGTACAGTTGTGTCAGAGGCTCACAGAATATGGGGTTCATCTTCATCATGTGTTGCCTGAGAAGAAATCCCAAACAGGTATCCTTCTGGGAGTGTGCTCCAAAGGAGTTGTTATTTTTGAAGTTCATAATGGTGCCCGCACACCTGTACTACGCTTCCCATGGAGAGAGACAAAGAAAATATCCTTTAGTGTAAGTCAGTCTCTTCCTCTATCTGTGTGTATATGTCTATATTGGTATCTCCTGATACTGGTTTTGTGTGTTTGTTATTTTTGCAAATTAAGCTACTGTTTTACAGTGTAATCTGACTACATTTTATGTGGCTGAGCTGTGTTGTGTTATGGGATTGAAATAGGAGTTTTGATCTTTTAAAGATGATTTTTTTTGTTTTTTTGGTTTTTTTTTGTTTTTTCTTTTTATTAGCTTGTATTCTATGCTGCTGAGGTTACAACCTCGGAAGAGAGTTTAGTGCCTGTGTTTTGGCAAATCTGTATTGATGTGAAACATGGCTTCCATGCCTTCTAAGGAAAGACCTATTACGAAGATAGATCAAGGGCTTCTCTTAGCATGGGGAGAAGCTCTGCCCATTTACTGCATTTCTGGGCAATCTGCCCATGCTGCTGTATGGGACATGGGTAGTGAAGGAGCACCAGAGTGAGAATCCTGCATTAGAGGACTGGGTACTGGCAAATGCCAGTACTCAGTGTAACTAGGAGATGCACCTATGTTGCTTTTAAGTTGTTGTATTTCCAAGAGTAGTTAAGTTAAACAATAATGGATGACAGGGGCTGACACTTGATCTGAACAATACCGCCAACTTTAATGGGTACACTGTAATCTGGTGGTCATGTGTCAGTTTTTAATGAGGTGTGGAGCTTCAAATACTTACCTTTATACAGGTATTGAAAACAGTACTTCTAACTCTGGCTTAGAATACCTTCAATACCTTATTGAAAAGCTACAGCCTGTTTCATCTGTGATATGATTTTAACTAGAATTGGTAAATTGAAGTTTAAAAATTACTAAAAAGATAAATTTAGGACCTGGAACATTAAGTGGTCTCATTCTTTTTCCCTTGAGTGGCAGCAGCCCTTGTGACTTCCTCAGAGGCTTTTGAAAACCCCATCCTGCAAAATGTAATAGTACTGGTTGTCATTAGTCAGCACTGACAGTAACAGAGATGGATTAAATAATAATAAAGTATCATCCTAGCTAGCCCAGAAGTAGCTTTAAAGTGCTACTTTGTAAATCTCAAATTTTTCAACCCCTATTTTAACAGAAATCTCTCCCATCAGTGCATTTTGCTTCAGGAAAGTTTGAATGCTGTAACTGCACACATACAAATACAAAATTCTTTGTAGGCTTAAAGCAATAATTGTCTTCAACTTTTTTCTTTCTCCATTGTGTAGAAGAAGAAAATAACTTTGCAGAACATGTCAGATGGTATCAAGCATGCATTTCAGACTGACAACAGTAAGACTTGCCAGTACCTTTTGCATTTCTGCTCTTCTCAGCATAAGTTCCAACTACAGATGAGAACCAGGCAGAGCAACCAAGACACTCAGGACATTGGTAAGGACTGTGATGCTGTGTTGGTTTTTAATAACAATCTACGTGTATTTTTGTAAGGAGAAAAACTGAACTTGAGCTTCAGTAATTCTGCTGAGTGCTACATATGTGTACATTTGGAGGGTGTTTATACTATTAAGAAAATCTACTAGCTAAGTTTGCTTAGGTTTTGTTTAAGGGGAAAAAAAAAAAGAGTTGGCAGATCACACAGAGCTGGCACACAGGAGCTCCTCTAAAATAAAAGGAATCTAAAAATAGGTCACTAATAGTACTTTCCCATTTGATTAATGGCTTCTGGCTTTTTTCAGAAATAACTTGAAGATATTTCAATAATAGGATTTTTACCTTTTGCTTAATGTGAAATGAATTGGTTTGATAATGTGGAATTACAGATGATCATGCAAGGGCAAATACAATAGGGAGCATTTCATGATGGTGCATCTGTAAGCTGTGGGTGTAGCTGTCTTTATTCCACTTAATGTTTGGTGGACCTAGTAAGGAACAACACCGATGCTAGTCAATTTTCTTCAGAAATGCCATCTAATTTGTGTGTATAATAGAAAATGTAAAGGTGTTCTTTTTAGGTAGAAAATATAATTGGAGAGTGCAATCATTGAAAAAACCCTCTGTACTAATTTCTTGACTACTTGGAACAGAGCTCGCTTGGCTGCTGGCTTCAGCGCAGCCTGGAAGTGCTATTTTGGTCAGTCTGCCTGCTCAATTCTTTCTTTGTTCCCTGTTTTTATCTGTCTTCATTCCAGTTGCTGTTAATCCAGACTTCCACTAGCATAGCTGGGATGGAGTTTGACCCCATTGCTGTGGAGATTGTGATCTCTAATTTAAAAAAAATTAACTAGCAATTTTATGGTACATAAGAAAGGAGATAAGAACATGAAGAATGATGGTTTCTTTTTTGCACAATTTCTGTGACCATGCAGTGAACAGAACCAAGCACTGAGTTTTAAGATGGATGTTTGGATTCCTGAAAGGGCATATAGAAAACCACAAAGATGAAGTGAGGGTTAAGTCAGCCTTACAAATAACAGGTTTTGAGCACATGAGAATTTTCAGTTAAGGGATTGGCAGAAGGTGCGAAAGGCCTAATGTCTATGTAGATAATGATGTGAAAGTATTAATCTGAAATCCATAGGGAAATCCTGTTTGGTGTTTGCAGAGGGTAAGACGTCAAAAGAAGAGATCTTAGAGTATTTTGTTAAGGTACTCTTCCCCAGGATGGGAACACGACAAGAGCAAGTGTCATTAATAACTTCTGTCAGAGTCAGGAAACTGAGATTTGTGCATCTCTGGTCTGATCGAGCAAAACCATTCTTATGTAGCTCATCTAGTCTGTCTGGTGGCTATGGCTAGAGGAGGTATTTGGTGTGGGTAAGGAAGTGGTAGCTGTATACTAATTCACCTTTAAAAAGGACAAAAAATACCTTGCACAACTAAATCTTCTCAATCTGTATGCCTATTATAGAAAAAGCATGAGTTACTGTTGCAATTAATTCCTGCCCTAGGTATTGGAGGAAGGAATGTCTTTTGGAATGGCAGTGCTGAGGTTGCATTTGCCAAATGCACTCTTTAATGGTGAATACTTCGGCGTTTAGTAAAGCTAATGGGTGACGTGTACCAAAAAGTAGCATTTTCCTTTTGAGTTACAGTGCAGCTTCCTAAAGCAGTTTATTTCCTAGGTGTAAGTAGTGTTTAAAAAAACACTAGTTAACCCTAAATCAGAAATATATGCTCAGTTGAGGGTTGCTTTTCCTCAGACTTCCCTGTGAACTGACTCCAAGACATCAGTGAAGTTTATGAAGGGTTCAGGTGGCCTGATTTCCTTTAAAGGCTCTAACCAGCAAACATGTTGCCACAGCTAATCAAGTTTCTGTGCGAGAGCCAAGCCACAGGAACTTAACTGCTAACCTTAGGAGGCAGTTAGGCTAATAGAAATGAGCCCTGCTCAGCTTTGCTCTGAATTAAGGGGGGGTTAGGCTAAGTTGTATTGTCTTGCATTTGCTTTCAGCTAAGAACATCCACCCAGACAGTTCCCACGACTCAGCTGACAATAATTTAATTACAATCCAAAACCTGTTTCTCTCTGCTGCTTAAGGGTCAAAAAGTCTGGCAATCCGCAGTCAACACTTCTTCTGTACTGTGCTAAAAGATTTAGGATGTTTCTGGCAAGGGAAGTCCCCAAGTGCACCTGAATGCTCTTTAACCAGGTAGAGATGCTGCCAAGCCCCCACAACTTTTCAGCTGTACTATAAGCGTGTCAGGGACTCATGCGAAGAAAACTAAGCAATGGATGGATGGAAGTTTGGTAGGATCTGATAGTGTAGAGGTGGGGAAGCCCTATTTGTTTAAATTCTGGAAAAGACTTGTATGGGCAGGTTAAAGGAAGTGTAGTCTGCCAGGTCACTTGGATTGAGGGTATTATTTGCTTTGCAGAAAGAGATGATGTGCCTGTATATAAAGCACAGCAGTTTAACAGGGAATATGAGTCTTCATAGAATCATAGAATC
>NW_009221903.1:0-6831 GCF_000690835.1 Fulmarus glacialis
CCTCCCCGGTGTATCCAATCAGCATATACATACTATCTAAAGAACATGAAGCGGTAATCTGACTTAGAGTATATATGTGTATTTTAAGGAGCTTGTAGAGATACTGCCAAAATAATATCTGCACATTCATGCTTAGTGCATTCATGTTTCTTCCAGTAATTCCATGAGATAAAAGGTATTATTCCCATCTCACAGCCAGTGGGAGAAAGGGAGGAAGAAATTACTTGCCTTACGTTGTCCTATGAATTGCTGGAATTTGGTTGAGGTTCTGGAACTTGCAGTGTTAGGTTCAGTCCTGTAGTAACACTGTTAAGCGCTGTAAAAGCCAACTGGAGAAATTAATCTCTTGTTGTAATTGGTGTTTCAGTGACTGATGGGATCTAGAGCCATCCCTACTTCAACTCGCTAGTTGAAATCTGCCCCGGGTTGTAAGGTCCAGGGAGACACCACTGAGCCAGCAGCGGCATGTGGTTTGGACAAGATGGGAGGATGAGGTCTTTTTGTTGGTCTGAAGTCTGAACTGTGCCATGTGTCACAGGAACCCCAGCCATGACTCTCAAAATTGACTTCTTTTTGATAGCATTTAATAAAGAATGAATAAGTAAGTGGAGAATATTTGAGCGCCTGTTCATACCAGGAGAATGCTTTTCTCTGTGAGATGTGAGGTGTGTTGACGAGGTTATGTGATGAAGCCTGTATTCCTCTTTAACAAATTCACTCCATGGGATTTTAGGAGATACATGAAAGCCTCAAAGGTCTCTGCCTGCTTTCTCTTACTTTCTCTCTTCATCCTTCAGGATAGAATAGGCCTGTCTTGGTGTGCACCTAACGGACTTAGGCTTTAATCTGTTCAGAAGCTGGGCAGGCTCAGGGAAGGACTTGCTTTCTCCTTAACTGCTAGCTGGATAATTGCCAACTGATAATTGTGTGAGATGTCACTCGTGTTTGTAAAAAGCTGGCTAATACTGAAGTATTTTTTCAGTCAGCGGGTGGCAGGGATGGTAGGATTAATGATGCATCCTATCTAACACCTATCCTATCTAACACCTCTTTTTAAGGCTACATGGCTTAGAGGAATTAAAAGTGGAGTTTGTAGCCATGTTCACATTAGAAGCTCTGAGTGGTTCTTGCGAAGTTGCTTAAGCTTTAATCGTAGTGATAGGCACCGTATATGACTCCCTGATACATAGAATATGAAATCCTTATTTTGAGAGCAGCACTGCACAAAGTAGGTGTTAGCTTTGTGCATTTAAATATGAAAATGTGTGGTGGCTAAAGAATTTTCTTCCCAAATATTCCTGAAGTAGGCCAGAGTTAATGATGCTGATGCTAGTAGGACCAGTGTATTAGCCAAGCGTATTGGTCGTAGCTAGTTAGGATGCATGATTTAGCAACCCCGTGATCCAAGTAAAAACTGAAATACTTTCTATTTTTGAAGTTGCAGATTGTATAGTAATTGAGGAAGGAAAAACAGTGGTGTGTAAATGTGACCATAGGAGAAAGGAGTATTGTAGCAACAGCTGTGGAATGAAGTATAACAAACATAGCTGTGCTAATTTTACTTGCTTGTTTTCATTCATACCTGCAATTCAACATTTCACTCATTTTTATCTGTTAGGCTATAAGATCCCTCATTTATTTAGGGCTCATTTACAATGGATGTTGCAGTAAAGTCCCCAGTTTATCATGCATGTAATGAACTGATTTTATTTTAACAGCTTTTCCAGGTTGATATAAAATGGAAAAATAACACTGTTATTCTGTCTGCCTAAACCTGGTTAAACCTTGGATGAACAAAAGTAGGAACTGAGTTGCCTACTCAATTTCAGGTGCTTTTTGTTGGTATTGCAAAGAGAATGGTAAGGGAAATGATCTTCCATCACAAACCTCTTTTGTGGAGGAGGGCAGGTATGTAGGTGGAAATGTTGTGTTTGCTTTTATGTTGTTTACAGAATTCAAGGGGGATAGGCTTCCAACCATTCTGGCTGATATATTGTGTTATTGTAAGATCAGAAAATAAAAATAGAAAGTTAATGTCGTCTTGCCTTTTACCACTGAAACTTTGGTAATGTAAGTAGGTAATTCTTGGATTTTGTGATGGATTTGTGGACCTTTATTTAGGAGGAAAAACGTACTCAAAGATGTCGATATTCTTAGTGATAAAGTAATTGGTAGAAAGACTAATAAACATGTGAAAGCTGTTGCCTCTTTCCAACTTTAGTTGTTCTTTGGTTCCTTAGTTTTGTCAGCTCCTGTATCTGTATATTAAGGTGTTCATTACAGTACTCTAACTTTGTGAGAAAAGAGTTTTTCTAATTGTATGCTTTTCTCTTGTTTCAGAACCGAGAGCTCCAGATTATGAGAAAGTTGGATCATTGTAACATTGTCCGATTGCGTTATTTCTTCTACTCCAGTGGAGAGAAGGTAAGAATGAAAAACAAGGCAATGCCTCCTGGTAGCCATCTGGGGTATAACTGAACTGTTTGAATTTCTAGAGGTAGGAGTGTGAAGATAGTAGACGTGATAACATTGAGAAAACACTATCATAGTGCCCAACAGATCACATTGGAGCATATCTTTTTCAGTATGGAAGTGTGTGGTCCATGAGGAGTAGTGTTATTAGCATAAACAACAATAGTGTAACAGATGTTTTAGATTCAGTGGAGCGCAGCCGGGCTTCATTTGCACGTTCTAGCACTACCTTTCCATATGTGCAGATACGTTTTCTAGGATTCAGCATAAAGCAGTCTAGATTTAAAGCGCTTAAGTGACCTTTCCCAGACCCAGTCTCTGAATGCTTCTGTCCCCCTTCCTTGTGCATCTGTTCCATATAAAGGCTGAGTTTCAAAGCCCAGAGGAAAGAATAATGTATGATTGCATGATTATAGCATTTGTCAGAATGCTTATGCTCCAGAAGAAGGAGCAAATAGCTGGATTTAATAAATATCAAGAAGTAGACACTGCCATTTCTGTTTTCTTTCGGTCTAGGTATAAAAGTTCCTTGGGTTTTTTAAAAAGGGGTTACAATTTTTTGTTTTAATGTGAAGTTGTAACAGCTTCCTTGTCTCCGTATGTATCAGCATTTTAGGAATCAGGAGAATTCAGGATGAAATGGACCGCAAGATGGCATCTGGTCCAACCTCATGCTTAAAGCAGGGTCATCCATGAAGTGGGGAAGAAAAAAAAAAAAGTCTTTGTGGCCCATGTGGGAGTTAGTGTAATCTGTGAGGCGGGGAAATGGGCTAGATGACCTTCTGAACTTCCTCTGATCTTTTTATATACAGTTATAAATATTTATATAAATTATGTAATGATTTATATAAATGTTATAATTTTTCATTTTCTAAAGCCAATGACATCCTTAGTTGTCTTCAGATGCCGATACACAATGCTGTAAAGGACTGTATACAAGAGCTGATAGCTACTGGAAAGCTATTAACTGCTGTTGCCATGAAGTGGGTCAACAGAATAGGAGAGGCAACCCACCGACTTCATGGTCTTTGGAGCTGGAGAAGAAGCTGACATCTCCAGGATAAGTTGTTGGTGGCAGGTTGCTGCAGTCTTGTGCAGTGCACAGAAGGATAATTGGAGGAGCCCTGTTGTTACCTCTCCGAGAGGTGCTTGGGGGAGACCTGGCCCTGTGCCTTGCCTGTGCCTATGGAAAGCTTGCAAAATCACTCTGCAGGAATCAAGGAGAAATGTGATTTAAATTTTTTTTTTTTTTTTTTTTTTTTGATCAGCCCTTCCTTCCTTCTCCTTGCCTGGTGATAGCAAGCATTTCCAGTGTTATATGGCTGTTGCTGTTTTGTTGGTAGTGTAGTGTAGTTTTTTAAACTATATTGTGCTCATGTAGCATATAACCAGAAATTCCTCGAGCAACATAAGTACAAGAAAGGAAGTACTGTGAAGGAGGGGTTTTTTGTTTGCTTTTTTAACCAGCTTGTAACTTGGCTAGAGTGAAGTAGAATTTCATGAGACAGAAGACAACTGCCTTATCTAATGGCTTTCAGAAACCTCCCGCAAACAGTGGAAGTGTTAAATTTCTCAGAACACTGTTCCAGGAGCCTTTGTATAACAGTAACTTGAGTAAAACTCTTTTGGAAATCTTTAACTTGATGTTGAGCTTGAGACTGGATTTTCCACTTTGCTGTTTCAACTCCACGTGGCTGATTCTTGGCAACACTAGTTTTGTTTTTAAAAATGCGGTCTCTATCCGTGACCAGCGAATCTTAATGCTTCAGTGAGAAGTTTTCTTTCACATTCCTTTCTGCTCTTCTCTCTTCATGCCTCTTGCTCTGTGCCTTTGAGATTTCCACTGCTCGCCTGTTGCAAAATGGGCCAAATGTGAACCAGTCCCTAGGGCAAAGGTGCACCCAGCAGAATAGCAGCAGCGGTAATGTTGCAGTTCAGGTTGCAAGGTCTCTTTGCAGTTCAGTACAAAATGATACATAATTGGCTTGCAAGTAGGTGGCAGCATGTGAAGATAACTGTGTATGACTTTGTTGGCTCTTGTTTGGGAAAAGCTCTAGGGAGCAGCAAGTTGGTGTTCTGAAGCTCATCTGGGAAGGAAGAATAACGTTTCTTCTCATGTTTTTGTCAGTTTGGGAAGCAGTAACATCTTTTCCTTCATATTACCCTCACAATCAAGCTGGCTCTTTGGAGTGTGGAGGAAAAGGGAAAAAGCATAAGGTCCCATCTGGTATCCAGGAAGAACATGTAGGAAGCAGTTGCAGATTTAGATGCTAGGTACTCTGAGCTTTATAAAAAAGTGATTCTTGAAGCCAAGTCCAATGGGAAGAGTAATGTAAAAATCCAAGGGAAGTATAGCAGAAAATGCAGTAGCATAGTGATGAATGGGGCTTGCAATTGTTGTCAGTCTTCATGAAGAACTTAGCATAAACACAGATTAATGACAGTGGACTGTTAATTAACTCAAGTCTAGCAGTGATGGGAAAATTTCAGAGATAACTATTATACTGCTGATCCCCTTAATGAAATAGTTCACCAATGAACTTAATTTTGATACCTGTATATCAAGCATTCTCTTGCCTAAAGGTTTTCATGCTGCTGTGATCGCTCCACCTGTTTGTTCCAGCTGGAGTGTTCCTTGGACTTTTCCTTTCTTCCCTGATGCTTAACACCAGTGTCTCTAAGCCCAGAGACTTTTCTTTCTTTGTTTTTTGGCCAATATCCAAGAAGCTTAAATCTGTCTTGATTTAGAGGTACCGCAAAGGATTTCTCCAAATCCCGTTCAGACTGGCACTCTTTGAAAGCCATGTGCCTAATAGTCACTTTAGTTCATTTTAATCGCTAGGCATTTTTAGGCACTGGGCAACCTTAAAACTGGCTTTATTCTAGCAAAACAGGGGGTTTAATTCTTGATTAGAAAACTTGAAACAACAGAAAATAACATCAAATAGAAAAACAATTAATTCTAAATAACACTTGTTAGTAAGACTATTCCTTAGCTGCATCAAAGTTGTAGCTAGTTTGTAGAGATTTGGAGCTTTCTGTTTGCTTTTTCTAGGGGTTATCCGTGGAACTGTTTGAAGTGTTTGAGCTCCCTATCTTTTCTTTTTCCTTGTGATGAATTCTCCTTTTTATGTCTCCCATTCGCTTAAACTTCCTTCCTGCTTTTGCCAAAAGCAATCCAGCATTAGCAGCATGGAAATCTTTTCTCAAACATGGCTTTAACTGATTTCTTCTCCCTTGGTTTTCTATGACTGGGTGACTCCCTCTTGTCTGAGCATCTTTGAATTTGTCTTGCCTTTATATAGGTATACTCTATATAGGGGTGTGTGTGTGTATATATATATATGCACATACATGCACACATATATTTATACCTTTGTGTGTGTGTGTATATAAAAGTTGTTCTGAGTACTGACTATGTATTAATCATGTTTGACTAATAATTTCTAGTTTAAGAGAGGTCAAAGAGAGCACGTCATGTATATTAATATGACAGTTGACAGGCTTGGCATTCAGGTTGCTTCTATAAACTATTTCCTCCTTGGTTCTTTCTTTTTGTAAGTTTACAGATGTTTGTCAGACCTCTTGGATAACCCAGTTCTTTCAAAAGACTATTCCTTAATGAATTTGCCAGAGTAGATTCTGATTTCTTTTTTTTCGGAGGCTGTATGAGATATCTGATAGCAGGGCACTGACTTTTGTAGCTGTAATGTGCCTTTCAGTAGTCCAAAACCCATAATTATAACTGGTGGAATGAACCAGATGGGAAGGAAGAACAATCAAATAATGGGCTGAGTTGTGTATGGAAGATTCTCTTGGTGGAAGTAGTCAAAAGTCTCTTACATGCTGTATTTCTGTGATTTGCGGTTTTCTAGGTAATTCTTGGAGAAAATGGCCAGGATTATAGGGTTAGCCAACTCTGCTGTGTTAGATAGTTTTGGTATTCTGCCTTAGGATAAGGTCTTGAACAAGATGCCTGGTTTGCCTGTCATCTTGGGAGATCAGACTGTATTAGGAAGGCGTACATTTCTGGTTTGATTTTTGCTACTTTTCCTTAATTTCAGGGACTGCCTTGCATTTAGCATGATATATAAATGTAAATGTTGATTTACTGAAGCAGGGGGAGATAGTCTTGCTGCCTGTCCTTTTTAGCCTAATTCTGCTGAGAACCTTTTGAGCTGTGCTCCAAGGGAGGACGGACATGGACATACTGAATAATCCCTCTGGCTCCTTTGCTGAGCATATTCCCCTATGTTTTATAGCACAACCTAACTTCTTAAATCAGTGGCTGCTGAGTAAAATTATTCAGCTGTGTAAAACCTGAAATGAGTTCCTAATCCCCATTCCCCTCCCCCCCCA
>NW_009221904.1:0-5583 GCF_000690835.1 Fulmarus glacialis
TGGGGGTGCAGGGCACTGTCTTGGCAGAGAAACCCCCAGTACCAGGGGAGGGGACAGTGTGGGGCAGTGCTCCCCCGCAGCACCGCTGTGCGGCTGGGACAAACAGGATGACAGCCTTCCCCCCCGGCCCCAGACAGCTCTGGGGAGCCGAGAGGTGACAGGCAGGGAGGAGCATCATCCCCCAGTTTGGGTCTTTGTTGCCTCCTCCTGCTCGGCAAAGGGTGGTTGTGTCCCTCCTGTTCCAGCGCAGGGACCCTGTGGGAGGCCAGCAAGCAGGCAGGGCCAGCCCGTAGGAAATAAAGCCCTGCTCCTGCAGTCAAAACCTGGAAGGCACTGAGAGATCCACTCCCAGAGACCTAGATCTACTCCCAGAGACCTAGATCCTCTCCTGGATCTCTCTGTGCAGCCAAGACAGGTCCCCCCAGCCTTGCAGCGTGCTGGGCTCGTGGGCAGGGTCTCAGCAGCATGTCTGTCCTGTTGCAGCCAGGTCCTGATGAAAGGAAGTCAGAGCTGCTGCCCGCCGGCTGGGAAGCCAACAAGGAGGTGTATACACTGCGCTACAAGTCCACGGACAATGCCCATGAGCTGCTGCTGAAGGCCATCATGGTGGAAGACAGTATGATCCTCAATGTCATGGTGAGCACCCAGGCTGGTCCCTGCAGGTTTGGGGTCCTTCAGGTGCAGCAGCTGCTGCAGCCCAAGATGTGCAAAGAACAGCAGGGCCCATTTCTTAAATTTTTGCTGTTACTTGCGGTTTGCCTTGCACACTCTGGCCCAGGATTTGCCCCTTTTGTGTCCCCTTCCCAGCTCAGGATTCTTCTGCAGATCTTTTCTCCTGTCCCCGACAAGCACCTACCTGGGGTGTTTTTGCTTTCACCCTTTGCAGCCCTGATTGGGAGAGCGAGCAAGGACAGCCTCGCTGTACACTGGAGTTTGTTTGCTCCCGGGGATTCGGGCACAGCACAGGGACGTGGCAGGAAGCAGGCAAGCCCATTCCACACCCGGGCTGTGGCTGTACCTGCTCCTTCCCTCATTCCCAGCTCTGCCGGGCTGCTGACTCTGTGTTTCACCTGTATTTTGACAGGATCGTAGTTCTCAGAAGGTGGCAGATGTGACCTTGGCAGTGGCAGACTACATCAACCCGGAGCACCTGGACGATTTCCACAAGTAATCTCAGTTCCCTGGCATTTTCTGCAGGAGAAAATGTCCCACCGGCATGGGGAGGCGGGCAGGGACCAGGTTAGGAGGAACCTGGAGGACTCTCTTCCCCCAGTACAAATGCCTGGGGCAGTCCAGCCAGCCCTGAAATGCAGCCAGGGCTCCCTCCTCTGCCTCCCTCTGCGCTGCTGGCTGGCAAGAGGGATTTAGGGGATAGTGGGACCCTGGGTCAAAGCCCAGGGGAGAGCCACTCTACCTGGGAACGGGCTGGGCCAGCCCAGCACTTTTATTTCCAGAGCCCTGCCTGCCTGTCTGTGCTGGGTGGACACTGCCCTGTGGTGCTACAGCTTCAACCGTGGGCCGGACACCTTCAGCCATGGCCCAGACACCCTGTGGCCTTGCTAAAGGCCAGTGCTCTGTGTTGTGGTTTCCTCCAGTGCAGAACTGGTCGGGTCACAGCCACAGCACAAGGGAGTCCCCTGGGCTGGGTGGCACCTCTGCCCTCTCCAATACGGTCAGGGCTTTGGTGCCACTGTGTGCTGTTACCCCTTCACGTCCCCTCTGTGCTGCCAGCTGGGGACACATTTTGTGCCAGGGATGCTTTGGGCATGTCTGTCCCCTCACCGCACCTCTCGCAGCCGGTCCAGCACCTTGCACGCGGGTGCCATGGCCTCCTCAGCCCACCACATCACCTCGCCTCCCTGCAGGGTGTACAAGAACACTGAGGAGCTGCGGACAAGGATTGCTTCGGGCATCATTGCTCCCCTCACGGCCCCCACAGAAAAGGCCAAAAAGGAGCCTGAAGCTGAGAAGAAGGATCCTGACTTGCCCCGGGATTACGACCCCCTCAGGGTCCCTCCCCGGCAGCCAGCAGGCACGAGAGCACCTTCCTGGTGAGTAAGGAGCGGGTGGCTGCTGATGGTCCTCCGTGAGAAGGGATGTGATCCTGGCACAGCTCTCCAAACTTCACCTCGGGTCCCCATCTCACACACATGGGATGCGGAGCAAAGGGGATCCAAACCTTCCCCAGCCAGTCTCAGCCTCGTTGGCCGCATGCTTGGGTTTGATTTAAGTTGCCTGCTGAGGGATGGCCTGTTCTGGAGCTGTGTGTTGGTTTGACCCTCCTTTGGCATTGCCTGGGGGTGTAGCTGGAGACCTACAGACCCAGGAGGGAGAGGGCAGTGTGCAGGGCAGGGGGAAGGTGAGGGGTGGAAGGAGGGAGACCCTGCTCTATGCTGGCTGAGGGACCATCAGGGCTCCGGGGCTGGCAGAGCAGGGACAGCAGTGGGAAGGACGGTGCCATTGGGAGGGACACCAGAGCTCGGGGTGTCAGATCGAGCTGTGGGCTCCAGCAGAGCTGTGGGGTCTGTGCTCATGGCAGAGGGGAGAGGGCGTGTGGCCGATGCAGAGCTCTGCCTTCGCTTCGCACAGAGCCGGGGCTACCTCTGAGCCTCCTGCCTGCTATGGCCGGTAGAGCTGCCCTCCCAGCACGATGCACCCAGCCGGGGCTTGGGGCCAGGCCCAGGAGGTGCGGGCTTGGTGGAGGGGAACAGAGACCTCTTCTCCTTGCTCTCCTGACCCCACTTTCACTTTGAAACCCTTTGCTGGCAAAGCTGGGGAGAGGGGACACATGGCACCCGCTTCACCATCCCTGCCTGGCCCCTTCGTGCCCAGCCATCCCTCGTACGTGGCAGGCGGGCTCCTCCCTCTCTCCCCCCACAAGCTGTAATCCCCTTTGGGCTGGAAGTCAGACACTGCGGTAGCTCTGCTGTCTCTTGGGGACTGGCTGTGGCTTCTGCCTTGCGTGTCACCTCTTGCTTCTTTAACCCCACTGCTGTCTGTTGGTGTTCAGGGATGCTCAGGGTGCAAGATGCTCCTCGGGGAGGCCTGGGCAGACAGGCTGGAGTTGGGCACAGCTCTGAAACCATGTTATTGGCACATATTATTGGCAAGGAGATGTGACAGCTAGCTGCAGGCTCATCGCCCCACTGTCCTCGCACTCCTGGAAGCGGGACCGTCATTGTGTCTCCGACTGGGACACACTGGAGAGTCTGGCCTAGCCCGGCACCGCTCAGGGAGCCCCTGGCATGGAAACTCCCAGCGTCCACAGACAGCTCCAGCCTGGAGCAGTGGGAACAGCAGGGCCCCCTTCATCTCAGCAAGCTTCCCACAAGCCTGCCATGCACACCGGTGTCCACACCCAGCTGCACCCTGGAGCTGGCTGGGAATGCTGCGTCCTGAGCATGGGGTGGCTCCCAACGCCAGCCCGCTCACACGGGGTCCTGCAGGTCCCAGGGCCCTTTGGGTGCTGCAGTGCTTGCCGTGGGAGAGCACCCATGAGCACAGCATCAGCAATCATGCTGGCTGCACTGCTCTGCCTGCTTGCTCGCTCCTGCTCGCTCCACGCAGCCGGTCTCCGCTGAACGTCTCGCTGTATTCTGTGTTTCAGGCCTTCCCCCTTGAGCCCCTTCGCTGTTGGTGGGGAAGACCTGGACCCTTTTGGGTGAGTATGGCTGGGAGAGGTCGTGCTTTGCGTGCCTGGGAAGCATCCCCTGCTCTGCCCTTGGGATGTGGGGGGGTGGCTGGGGACCTTCTCTGGAACAGCTGGAGTCCGCCTGGCTCAGGCATCCAGCGAAGTGTCTCTAAGTGCGGATGGCGATGGGACAGTTGCTCAGTGCAGATTGCAGGGGACCAATTGACAGTTGCTAAACCTCAATATGGTTCTAATATTGTAATAAGATCCCGTCTCTTGCATAGATGATAGGTTGCAATCTGCGTCTGCTTAATAATCAGCTTGTATTCATTTAACATGCAGTAATTCCTTCAGTAAATCAAAGCTGAATATGTCGTTAAGTGAATGTAAGCCTCTAATTTAAAATGTTACCAGCTGCTGCGTCTACAGCCCAGCAGTCTGGAGAAGGGGAGGCTTAAAGCCGAGTCCACAGATTCTTGAGTCCTGGTTGTGAGCCTCCCGGCTGTCTGAGGCACTCGAGAGAAAGCCTGGATAGAAGGAGGGCTGTCTGGGGGGCTGATCTTCACAGATACATCTCTCGGTCTTTGGTTTGGTCAGGCAAGGAGAACCTGTCATCTTCCATTCCAGTTAAAAGCACATAGTCAGACAAAAACCAGCTCTTGGAGTCGTTGCAGAGCGCCCTGCAGCCCAGGGGAGTCCTATTTGGAACCAGTCTCCTGTGGGGATCACATTTTTTCCCCTCTTGCAAGACTTGGTTCTCCGTGGGTTTGGCTAGAAAAGGGCCAGCTAAAAACGTCCTGCCTGGCTGGAAGGAGAGGCCTGGAGCCTGGGTGGCTGGAAGGAAACCTGATAGCACGAGGAGAGGGGGTTCAGTTGTGGGGGAAACCCTGTTTCTCTCACTGCCTCCAGCCCTTCATCAGAAGTTTCTCTATAAATGACAAAAAAGATTGTAAATGGAAGTAGATTTGTGCACTGACACCTGCCAGCGCTGGGGCTGGAGACCCAGACTCCCAGGCATATGCTCGTGGGGCCTGGCTGTCCCAGGGCACTTTGGGCAGCTGGCCTGGCGTAATGGAAATCATTAGCACGGTTGTTAATGACTTGTATGATGGCAGCGGTGTCCAGAGGCTCCAGCCGAGTTTGCACAAAGCCAACCATGAGGAATGGCACTCGCAGCGTGGGGCAGCTCCGAGGAGCCGCCGTGGTCAGCAAATGACTTCCAGGCAGCTCTTTGGAAGGGCTGGCGGGAGCCCCGGCCGGGTCCATGAGCTCTTGCAACACTGCGCCGGGCAGGACATGCTGCTCGCCCGGGAGAGCAGAGAGCAGGGATGGGAGTATGAGCCGGCAGCCAGGGCCAGCGGGTCCAACACTTCCCCAGGGGATGGTCAGCAGCCCACTGGGACTCACCAGCCATTGCTGATGCCTTAAATGGCTCCTTGCAGGAACCGGGGGAAGAGGGAAGCTGCCTCTCCGTTGCTCTGAGTGTCTGTTTTGGCATTGGCTTTGAGGAAGGCAGGCGGGAAAAAAGGCGAGGGCTGTTGCTTCCCCATGCATGTCTGCAGCTAGCTCTGCGGGTTTGGTGGCATAGTGGTGCCCCAGATCTGGGTGTTTGCTGGTGCCCTGGCTCGGGCATGCGCGCTGCAGCTGTAAGACTCCTGCCTCGGCGTGACGATGAGCTGTGATTCACATCCTGCCCCTGGCCTTGTGGCGTAGTGCGGGCAGGTTTGCAGGGCTGTGATAACCCCAGGTAGGAGCAGGGTGTGATGCATTCGGGTTCCCTCCTGTGGCAGACAGCAGCCTCCATGGGACAGGGATCTGCTGTGCCCCAGCACTCTTCCACACGTACACATACAGATATCAACTGCTCTCTGTCTTGCTGCCGTGGGCTCGCCTCGCTGGCTTGCCCTGGCCCGTGTTGCAGTGGGTTAGGGGTGTTTTCCGTCCCACGTGCT
>NW_009221904.1:5638-8701 GCF_000690835.1 Fulmarus glacialis
TCTCTCACTGGTGCCAATCTCATCTCCTTCTCTGCCTTTCCTCTCCCCAGAGGTCGGAGTGGGGGAATGATCGTGGATCCTCTCCGGTCTGGCTGCCCGCAGCCCGGCATTGACCCATCGTCAGGCATTCCAGGCCAGCTTCCCCCGGGAGCGGTTCCACCAGGTGCCAGATTTGACCCCTTTGGCCCATTAGGAGCTGGTAGATCTGGGTAGGTATTGGTATCCCCAGCCTGCTCTCTGGGCTGCCCCTGGATCTCCCTGTTGCTGCGGGACTGAGCTCTCGCTCCTGGTTTGACTCTCCTCTGAATTTCTTTCCAGGCCAGATCCCGACCACCTTCCCCCTCCGGGCTATGACGACATGTTCATGTGAGGAGTCGCCGCATGGCTTCTCATGGCTGCGGCCAGAGCAGTCTCCTGGGAAGCAGAAGCACCTTCCCCTCTTCGCTTCCCGTTCGGTGGACTTTGATCTTTTCAGCAGCGTTTTTCTTCTCCCCATTCGGGGCCACGTTCCTGTGTGTCAGACCGGCTATAAAGGTTTCCCTGTGTGCAGAACAGAAGAGGAGGCAGTAGGTTCGTTTCTTTCCATGCTCCTCTGAGGGTGCCAGGCCGTTTGCTCCCAGCCGAAGTGGTCCTGCCCTGCAGGAGGTGGCAGCGTGGGGTGCGGTACGGTGCTCCGAGAACGGCCTGGGTGCTTTGGGGTTTCGTCCTCTGCTTCTCCGGGGTGGCACCGCTTTTGCTGCTGGGGAAGCGGTCGGTGCTGAGGAGGGAGCTGGCTTCTTGCCGCTCCTGTGCTGGAGAGCTGCAGTAGCCTCACTGAAGGTGACAGCCAGAGTGGGCTCCCCATGCAGAGATGGTTTCTTTCTTGCTCTTTATCTGAGCGAGGGGCTGATCAGCGTGAAGGGCTAGAAAGCCCGACCCACGGGGTCTCCATGGGCAGACCTCCAGCAGCAGCCGAGATCAGCTTCCACATGGCCGTGCCCACTGGCTTTGAAGAGCACCACCAGCAAAGCCTTTAATGTGCATGAGAAGAGACATATATCGAATTCCTGGCCCCACCTTGCCGCCTCTCTCCCCTGCAGCCGTGGTGTTTTTCATTCCCGGGGTGCACGCAAAGCCCCGCAGGCAGCGTGGTGAGGGCTGGGTGCGCGGTACCCACACGATCTGCTGGGCCCAGCGTTGGCTCTTCAGGCATGGCGGAGCTGAGCCCAGCACCGAGCTGGGGCCCTTCTGGGGAGGCGCACAGGGGGCTTGTTCGGCTGTGGGATTTGCTTTGCAGAAGAGGTTTATAGAACACGTTTCCTTACTGTCAGTGCTGTTGCATCAGGCTGGTGCGGCTCTGCCTGGCTGAACTCTGCCAAACAGCTTGGGGAGAATGGGTGAGATCTGTGTGGCTCAGGCTCCTGAGCTCTTTCTGGAAACCTCCTCCCTTCCCCGCAGCTCCCCCCAGGTCAGTTAATTTTGAGGCTGCAGCTCGTCTGTCCTGTCAGGAGTTCATATGTTTTTCTTCTCATGGTTTGATTTCTTGGAAGGATGTTCATGAGATTGAAATAAAAACCTGACATCAGCGTTGTGTTGGTGCTTGCTGGGGGTGGCCCCCCACTGCTCCCCTGCCCCAGCCACAGCCCCCTTCTCCCCGCCATGAGAAGGGAAGCCCCAAATCTCTGCCCAGGCGAGGATTCACGCTGGGAACCCGCTTTGTACCTTCCCCTGAGCAGCAGCGCTTTTCCGAGACGATGTGACTGTATTAAGAAAATTAAGTGGAGAACAGCCCAGCCTTGGCTCTGGCTGCACTCCTTGCGGTAATTGGCTCTCCGGGGTATTGAATGCCGTCGGTGCGCTGCATGCAGCCTTGCTGACATAAATAAAAAGGGGGAAGTGATCCCCCCGTCTATCTCTTTTCCCCAAAGGCTTTTTCCTTTTAAAACCCCTTTGCCTACAAACACAGCTAATAAAGCTGAGTTACGGCGTGTGCAACCCTGGGCTATGCGCAGGTGGGAGCAGGGAGAACCGGCCGTAGAAATTCAGCACTGGGGGCAGCTGGAGTATCCCCTCCATCTCCCCAGGGCTCGTGTGCGGACCCCTGTGTTTGCAAGAGCTGGTTTCGAGCCCAGACCCGGTGGGGATGTGTCATCCCCACTGCACGTCCCTGGGGCTCTTGGTGGACAGTCCCGTCTGCAGATCCATGGATGGGCAGTGGGCGATGCCCCTGACCAGAGCAGACAGCGGCTCTGCTCGCAGCATGGGTGGGACGGAGAGCAAGACCCAGGGCTCGGTGAGACCCCTGCTCCTGCTTGTCCCCTCTGTCCCCTCCGGCTCCTGGGGCAGCCTGAGCCCATCCACAGCTTTGCCCCAGGAGAAAGGAGCCCCCCCACCTCGCTGCGTGGGGCTGAGAGACGTGGGGTGCTTGGGGAGAGGAAACAGCTTTGGCCTTATCAGAGGGGCCCCTCTCTGCAGGAGGCGGCTGCTTTCTGTGCCTGAATTAATCATGTTCTGTAACCTTTCAGGAGGGAGAGACGCAGCCGGCTTTGATGGGGCTAATTAAAGCGAGCCAGCGCCGGGAGAGGCTGTGGCGGGTCCTGATAAACAATCTTTTGTCTGCAGCGCTCAACCCCAGCGGGTTCGCGGTGCTGTGCAGCTGGGGGAGCAGGTGGGAAAGGAGAGGGGGTTCAAAGAGGGCAAGTGCCCGGCATTGAGCCGTGCCTGCTGCAGGCCCGTGCCTGAGCCTCGGGGCTCCCGGGGCTGTGCCGTCTGCTCTCTGGAGAGGATGGGTGAAAGGAGGCGAGGATCCTCCTCTCCAGGTCAGAGGACGGCGGGGACAGGAGACCGTCCCTGCGGCTGGCTCAGCTCACACTGAAGGGCGGCTGCGGAGCTGCCCGGAGCGCGGCAGAGGTGGTTCCCAGGGACCAGCGATCCCGAGCGCGTTCCTCGCTCCATCCGCAGGGCTGGCGGCCAGGCACAAGCCCCTTTCCCCGAGCACGGTTGGGGGGCAGCCGTCCCTGCTGCAGGCTCGTACCGCACCGAGCATGGCGGCTGCAAGGGCCAGGTCTCCCGCCAGCGGGAGGG
>NW_009221905.1:0-368 GCF_000690835.1 Fulmarus glacialis
GAGCCGCGGGCAGGTCGCGGGTGATGCGAAAGGCCTTTGTCGGTCACCTTTCGGAGTCGCTGGAAGCTTTGTCCCTCTGCCTGAGTTTTGGATGGAGTCCTGGAGGGTGAAACTTGAACTGAGGTTTTGTCTGCGCCGAGGAAGGCCCTCGGCTTTTGTTTTACACTTGCGCGTGCCACGCAGCATATTCCAGGTGCACGTGGCAAGTGAGCTCCTGATGCCCCCCGGCCTCGTCCCCTGACGGCCTGGGCACGCGAGCACCTTCACGCTGCTGCCAGAGCCGTCCGTCCGTCTGCTGAGGATGCACTGCTGCGTGGTGGGAAGGACGGAGTCTCCGGGGAGGCTGCAGGGATGTAGTGACCTTAGGA
>NW_009221905.1:400-1787 GCF_000690835.1 Fulmarus glacialis
CCTCGCGTTTGGATTTATTCTGTGGCAGATTAAAAGCCCGGTGGAGCTGGAGGGCTGTTTCCTGAGGCTGGAGCCAGCAGAAGACTGTAATCCTGGAAACGGAGGACGCCCTCTGCTTTTTTATTTTTGTGAAGAGTTTAGCAATGAAAACAGGAGCCTTCCGGTCGCTTCTCTCCTCAATTCGTCTTGCGAATTTCTTTGTGTACCCTGGATCCTCGGCGCCAGGCTGTCCTCTGTACCACCTCACCAGCTTCCAGTCCCTCCGTCTTTTGTTTTTAATAAGAGATAACTTTACTGCTAACCTTGCGTGCTGCTTTCGCTTCTCTCTAACTCTAATTGCTTCTGGCTTTATTTCTGACATTTCCCATGTCATTTCCCCTCATTTTCTTGAAGACTGCTAGAAAAATAGCTCTAAGAGAAGCAGTAGACTTTTCCAGCGCCTGTCTCGCCCCGCGCAGTCTCTGCCTGGAGCTGCTGCCTGCCGCGGGGAGATGGTACCTTATTGCTCCTTTCAAGTCGGATTCCTTTCGCCCCGGGGCAGCGGCAGCTGCGTGACCTTGCAGGCGAGCCTCGCTCTTAAGCTGAGGAGGGCAAGACCTGCAAACCCGCATCACTCGGAATTATTCTGCCCTTGCTTTCATGAAGGGGAGCTTGCTGCTCCCCCGGTTCCCAGCGCCGCAAGGAGCCGGTCTGGGCGCGCGGCGTTACCCCTCAAAGCCCTTGCGCGGTCCCCGGGGTGCTCCGGATCCTCGCCGCCCTTGGCAGCGTGGCAGGCGCGGGTGCTGCTGGGCAAAGGTGTGTAATTTGGGGGGACAGCAGCTACTGTGTCGCCTCCTGAATGTGCACCGACATACGTGTGCGTGCACACGGCTGCGTCAGTGCCTGCGCCTGCCTGTAAGGGAACGACAGCTTTCTGCAGCGTGCCGTCTGCCTGGCTTCTAGCTGTGGCTGAGGACTTCCCTTCCATAGCTACAAATTTTTTTATACTTGTTTTATATTTTAAACAATACGCCACAATTTTTACAGCATTTAGCTCCGGAGTGATTTGCAGTATGAGTAAAAATACCGTTTGCAATTTCTTGCCGATTGTGTAAAGCAACTCATTAAAAGCATACATCCCTGCGCATTGGCACTGAGGAAACTTTATGGGCCTTGTAGTTACTGCCAAAGCAAACATTTTCCATGAATTTCACTCATTGAGTTCATGCTGTCAGATGTAGATTCAGCCGCTCGTCAAAGATGCAAGCCTTGCAGTCTGGAAAGTAATGAGAGCAGTAAGCAGTGGGAGTTAATGGCCTCCACTGAGGAGTCCTTACTCATCCCGCATCCACGCAGGGGCTGAGCTGGCTGCTCCCAGGTGAATTGATTGCCACAGAAATTCATCTAG